>NC_061526.1:15145000-15335000 GCF_022379125.1 Scophthalmus maximus | reverse complement strand
CACGCACGTGTGTGTACTGAGATGTTCTCTTGGCTCTTCAAGCCCTTGTCAAGAAGAATTAGGGCAGCCCTGTTAGAGAAGCAGAGAGCGAATACAAGTTGCTGATGCTCCCCTTCACTATGTGTAAGTGTGTGTGTGTGTGTGTGTGTGTGTGTGTGTGTGTGTGGGGCTGCGGGGGGTTGTGTGAGCATGGGCTTGTCTTCATGCTCTGTGGCAAAGGAACCTAACTGGATGGATCAGTGAAAATGAGGAGGAAAAAGATGTGATGAGATTAAAAAGAGAAACACAGAGAGATGCATGCACCTGTAACATTGTGCTCAGCGACCTGTTGGGAACATCTGAGCACGGCCAGTTGCACACACGCACACATAGTTTTTTTATTTAAAATATTATCTAGATTGCAGATCTAAAAGAAATAAAACAACGACATAATACCAGCATTAAATATATTGACCATCGGCCGCCCCGCTGTGTATCATCTGCATCATCTGAATCGGTCATGGAAAAACACATATTGGGCGACTACTACCACTGTCTGCTGTATTATGCAGATTCTTTTCCATTCTGAAGATTTATAACCATTTAATTTATTATTTCTATGGGCACTGCAGCTTTTAACCTTGCGAGGCAGCTGGATTTTTCGCAAGCGTGAAACCGTCTCACCGTCTTGCCTTCGTATTCACTTGTGGCCAAACCGCAGTAGTTGTCAATCTGATGGTGAGCTCGGCAGCTCTCACATTTAAAGTAACCACAACAGGTTTGTTGGCATACTTGGCGGGTGGGGGCAGTTATAAAAGAAAAAGCGGCTTCAACACACACTTTCTGTAGCAACTGAGAACACACTGCTTTTCAAAGTAAATGGTCTAAGGAATTGCTTGAGTGAATCTCAGGGTGTCTTCTTCAGAGTAGTCTCTTTGTTTTCCCACCAAGTATTATTGTTGGCATTCTGACCGTCCGTGTGTGCACATTTTTTATTATGTTTATTGAATTGCTGTATCAGACGTTTATTAGCTCTGGAATATTGGACAAACACATGCTGTACAGGCAATATTGCAGTTTGTGTTTGTGTGTACACGTGTGTGACGTGGCGGACACTCAGGGTGTTAGTCAACCCGGAAAGTCTTTCAACCGTGGGCAGGTTGCTCCATGCGGATTTGTGTCTATCTGCATGTGTGTAACTGTTATCTAGTTCAGTGAGATGGTTCAGTCTTCAGAGAGCTAATTCAGGTCACGGTCAAAGAGACAGACAGTCCCACAGGGAGGGAGAGGGTGAGGAAGGGAGGAGGAAGAAGTACAACAAAGGACAGAACTGGATTGAATGCTCTGGGCTCCGAGTGGGGAGAATCCCCTCTTCTCCCGATTGGAGGACAGAGCAGGGAAAATGGAAATAAAGCGATAAAATAGACAAATGATGTAAAAGGAGTGGGGATTGATAATTCAAGGTATTTTAAAAGTGCACTGTAATGAGAAGCTGCAAGCTAAACAGCTGTAGGAGCAAAAACGAGTGACCCAACGGCCTACAAATAACAACAAATACCCCGGAAGAGTCACACACATCTTCGTAAAAGAAGAAGAAAACTCAGGTCCTTTGTTTAAAGAAACTGTCAGAAAACTCTGGCAAAATCCTATGAATGAAATACAATGAGCTAAATACATTTTAAACATGATCTGTACAGGTACTAATTCATGTGCATGGAAATGGCCCTTGTGGTTGTTAAATGTGACATTATTAGATTGCTGACGCATCAAAGTATGAGCAGCATTTTTTTCTCTCTTGCTGCTTTGGAGGTTGAGCTAGATTCAGTTCCTTTTGTGATTTAGTTCAGCGGTTTGGTCACAATGGCTTCAATTCAAATGTGAGGGGGTCAGGAGATGATTACCGTGGCAGGGAAGCGACATACATTTGCATTTATTCTTTGTACTTGCTTTGCGAAATGTTGGATGATTTGACAGCTTTATTGGGCCTCGAGTAATTATTGAAATGAGACCACATGAGAGGTTTAGAAGTGAAATCACTTTTGTGAAAGTCACAAACTAAAACGGCTGAAAATCACCTTAAAATAATGATCTGTAAAGCAGCCAGGGACTATAGCTGTAAGGTAAATGTGTGTAAAAAAGTACAATATTTCTTTCATAGACTTAGTGCAGGATAAAGTAAAATAATAAAGAATACAGTACCATAAAATACTCTAGTACAGCACAAGCACCGCAAAGTTATACTTAAAATGTACAATGTACTTCAACCAATAACTGACTGAGAATCAGTGGGAAAAAAGCGATCGAGAACCACTAAATCGTACAATATTGTGGGACCATATTCCAGAAATACTCCTGTCCTGCCATAACTGCAGAGTAAATGCTGACACTGAAAATGAGAGGATGGCATCTCCACCCACTGATTGAGATCTTGGCAGGCTTTCTTTCACAGTAATGATTCATTATATTAACAGAAGCGGCAGCAGCAATTTTTATCATATCCACATATGATACAATTTTTAACTGAAAAAAAACCCCAAACACACCAGCCTCTAAACTCTGCACCTCCATGTCATGTGTTCTTTAAACCCCCTGCCCTTTCACAACCCCCTCTCAACTTTTATCTTTCTCTGCGCCCACGGTCAAACCTGGACACACACACACACACACACACACACACACACACACACACACACACACACATACACATAGACCTTCCCCTTGCTCTTGCTAAGTTTGGGACTGATAATTGCACTGCCTCCCTCTCTTCCTCTATATGAAACATTCAACACCTGGTATGGTTCCTTTCTCTCAACGGAGGAGAGATGAAGGGTAGAACTGAGAAGGAGGAGGGTAGGAAAGGTGAGCGCTGGTGGCCCGCTTGTTGAGACGGTTGGAAAAAACAAGGCACACATGCGCAGCAACTGTCAGTCAAGTCAGTCAAGTGGCCTGAATTGGCTGTCAGCAGTTGCCATGGTTACCGCCCCCATACTGCTGTTATGGTTTTGGCTCCCCTTGTTGACACAAAGGTGTGTGTGTGTGTGTGTGTGTGTGTGTGTGTGTGTGTGTGTGTGTGTGTGTGTGTGTGTGTGTGTGTGTGTGTGTGTGTGTGTGTGTGTGTGTGTGTGTGTGTGTGTGTGTGTGTGTGTGTGTGTGTGTGTGTGTGTGTGTGTGTGTGTGTGAGTGAGAGCCAGGTAACCCTCCGCTGATCCGGGGTGTAACATAATTAGAGAGTCGTCAAATCAGTTGAAGATGCCGCCTCACCTTCTGTCCGTCTGTCTGTCTCTTCCTCTGTCTATCCTTTGTCCCTATGTGTCACATTTTTTATTCTTTCTTTCTTCTGTGTGTGTGTGTGTGTGTTTGTTTCCAGCACATCTCATATCAGATTTCACTTCCTGTAGCTGTGATTGACAGCTGTCAGTGGTGATGCGTCAGAGGCATGATGGCCAGGATGGCCGGGACTGTACTGGTATATGTAGGTTGCCCCAGAGGAGGAGGAAGCACAGTTTGACAGCAGTTTAAGATCAGCACCGTCATATCTGCCCAATGACGTGTGTGTGTCGATGCTGGCAGTGAGTCTTGCCTATATACAGTTCACAAACTGATACATGTATGGGTGACTGGGGTGTGTGTTATTTTTGTGTGTGTAGGTGTATGGAGGGTTAGGAGTGAGGTTAATAATCCGGGTGTGCATGGATTCAAAATGGAAATATTGACATTTCATCACTAATGAATACAGTTTTATCATCATCTCAATACTTCATTCATGGTTTCTGATTATTTGGCCTGTAACTCAGCAGTTAACAGAGGCAGATGATAACCATCTTCGTGATATCAAGTAGCCAGGATCATCACTGTTGGGGAGGGGACATTTATTTTGGAAAATACAAGCAACATGTGTCAAATATAGATTCTCAAAAATCGGGGCGGGGCTTGCAAGCAAAAAGCCTCAGGGCGGCTGGGGCTCAGGAGGCAGAGATGGTCCTTACTGGAAGGTCGGCGGTTTGATCCCCGCTTCCCTGGGCAAGACACTTAATCCTATATTGCCTCTGACAGCTCTTCCTGCAGTGTAACAGAAAAAGCAGCGCTGTGTGAATGTGTCCATTTACCATTTACCATGGCCTGTGTTCTTTTGCCTTAATAAAAAAGCCTTGTAGGTAAATTCTTAAAAAGGGTTCTGCCGCCATGTGACGTGCTCTTTGGCAGATTGTCATAGCCTGCACGTGTGATTATTTGTGGCTCATTTCCTTGATCCCGTAATTTTTCAATCTCCATTTGTAATCATTGCATCGCAGAACATGTATACTGGACTGGACACCATCTGTAATCTCATGGGATTTATCAGCCCAGTTGAGGCTGACAGGGCTACTCATGGTTAAGTTCAATCATTTGGAGTGGGCTTCAGTTAGTCGTGTTAGCACATTAGAAAAGAGAAAGCGAGAGCATGACCATCATGAAGGGATTAGGCAGCAAGTGAACTGGAGAGGGAAGATGCACTGGGGGAGGGGGGGCTCAATCTAAACATAGCAAAGCTAAAAGCCTGAGGCAAATCTATTGAAGGAATCAATATTTTCAGAAACGAAGAAGAAGCCGTCTCTGTAAGCAGCAGCAGAATTCCACCGCTCGTCTTCCTAGTTGACCAGCTGATTGATGTCTTTTTTCTATCTTTAGTCCCGCCTGATATTTATGTGACAAAAGAGGCATTTAGGTGACAAAAGAGGCATAAATCACTCATTTATAGCTGAATATTACTGCGTTATTTTGGGGGGGGGGACTCACTGCTGAAAATACGGAGGCTATTTTGGTCGGGTGCCTCTCTTCCCGCAGACTTCTCGGTGACTCGGATGGCAGCTTTTAGCTTTTCTGCTGCCTGCCTCTGGATGAAAAGGAAGGAAAGGAGCGAGAGAAAACGTGAGATAGAGAGAGAGCCATGACTCATTCACATTATCCTCTGAAGTGGAAATCCTGAAAACGTGTTTCTCACACACACACACACACACACACACACGCAAGGGGAGCCCAGGAGCCCATTTGGAGTGCCACCATGTGTGATGTGCTTTGAGCAGCAGCCAGTCACTGCAGATCCTCAAATTCTCTCTCAAAGAGAGAAAGTGCATTTTAACTTGTGTCCCTTACTGTAACCCCAGAGCGGAGAAATTACTCCTCGACCCCCCCGGCCAGATGCCGCCACATTGCTTTGGGCTATTTTGTATTTTGTAGTATACAGGTGTTTGCATTCATCTTCAGATGTCCAGGTTTATTCATTTTGATTGTGTTGCACATTGAAAGTGGTTTGTTGATGTGAGAATATCCTCCTCTACCCCCACTGGTCTGACAACAGATGGAGTGCAAGTATAATTTTGTCGGAAAACATCATGCAACACAAAGCACACTATTTATCATTCATCATACCATGGCTACAGAGACTACTCAGTTGTGATTGGTCACAGTATGTGCGTTATTTGCTCCGATGTAACCGCCTCTTCGCTGCTCTGAATTAATATGCTGAGCTTAAAGGATCAGGGTGGCGATATCAATGTTCTTATTTTCGGTTCCCGTTGACCAGACATAAACCTGCATGTGTCAGTCCATCCCTGAATACTTCCTAACTTCCTCAAACCCATTTATTCCTGCTGAAGATCTGGTCACGTTGGAAAAGAAAAAGAGTAGAACACTGCTTCCTCTTTGACATTTCTCAAACAGGAGTAGAGGAAAACGTTTCGGAAATCAAGTTTTGATCGACAGTAAACAAAGCAGTGGTGTGGCATATTTGGGAAATGTGCTTATTCACTTCCTGTCAAAGAATTAGAGGGGAGCAATCCCACTCACCTGTACGACTTAGACGCTTCTTTTAAGAGAAGGAAAATAAGCAGCTGTATAATAATCCTTCTATGATCTTTTTCCTCTTTGTAAACTACATATACTTGGATATTGGACAGACAAAACAAGACATTTGAAGATTTGGACTTGAGGAGCCTGGGAGAGACAATTTACACATTTCCTCGACATTGCATAACCTGAACAGGTTATCGGATAAGAGAGTAATTAGCAGATCAAATGTTTATTGGCCTTAACAGTAGTAAATCAAGCATTTTTTTGGCCACCACTCAGAGCTCTGGATTAATACACATTTGGTACACAAGCTGCACGGTGGTGTAGTGGTTAGCACCTTCGCCTCACAGCAAGAAGGTTCTAATGTTCGAATCCCGGTTCAACCAGGAGTTTGCATGTTCTCCCCGTGTATGTGTGGGTTCTCTCCGGGTTCCTCGGCTTCCTCCCACAGTCCAAAGACATGCAGAATGGGGTTAGGTTCATTGGAAACTCTAAATTGACCGTAGGTGTGAATGTGAGAGTGAATGGTTGTCCGTCTCTGTGTGTGGCCCTGTGATAGGCTGGCGACCTGTCCAGGGTGTACCCCGCCTCTCGCCCAATGTTAGCTGGGATTGGCTCCAGCGACCCCCCGCGACCCTTAAATGGATAAAGCGGTAGACGATGAATGAATGAATGAATGAATGAATGAATGGTACACAAGCAGAAACCAATGATTTTAATAAAAGCGAGGAGCGGTAAATATCGAGGAACCATTTTCCCTCTTTCACATCTGCCATAAGACCTTTGAAGCTGTTATTTCTTCAGGTTTAAAAAGTTGCACAATGTCGCTTTAGCCAGGGTTTTCTTTAAAGCATGTTAACAGGATTTTGAATGGAAAGGTTTTTCCACATGCCCTCTCAGCTGGATTATTGTGTTTTTGTTGCCAAGGAAAGACGACGCGATAGGTCAACAGACACGCCGTTCCTGTGGGTGATTAGGAGTTTCCAGTGCGCCTGACTTTTGTGTCTCTGTAACACGGGAGGAAACTCAAAACACCAAACTGAACTGGAACATGAAATCTAAGCCGAAATGCTACAAATAGCAGCCTCAGATGTCTCAATGTCTACTACAAATCATCATGCAAAAGCGTCTTTACAGGAAAACGGTTGATATGGGCAATGCTGAGACCACGAACGAGGAGATTGACACCGAGAGACAATATGTCAAAGGTTCTGATTATGAGTTGGGAAGTTCACACAAGAATAGGAGAGAGAAGTTCATACAGGAACAGAGCGATTGAGACAAACGGCGACTGATGGTCTCAGGGCTTTGTCTGACAGCCTTTTGAAGTCTCCCACAATCCCTGGGATTGAGGGGATAACCGCAAAGCGTCACCCACATTTTGAAGCCATTTTTCTGCCACCAGGAAACATCAGGGCACGTCAACTGGATAAAAGAAAGTGGATCGGGGAAGTGGATTTTTGTCTTTTCACGGGCTTTATGCACTGGAGTGATTAAACCTCATTAACATGTTCCTTTCCTCTCCTCTCCTCTCCCAGTCATCTCATTATTCGCAAATCAGAATTAACGATAGGGTCTCATGACACTTCCACATCAGCCCATTTAATTTTTTTCTCCATCCTTCCTCCTCCTTCTTTCTGGGGAACATAAATTCCTCAGGATTGTATTAATGTCCACTTCAGACGAAACTCAATGGTTTTCCTACACAGAGGGCCGCACAATGTATCACTGGTCTTGAGAGAAGATAAGCCCAGGCCCAGTGTTTTCCAAGCATGAAATGAGAATCCATAAAAATCTGAAATTCCCATAAATAAGACGAGCCGGAATATGAGTTGAAACCACTCCAACTGGAGGATCGTGTTGTTTATGGGAGACGTGCTGTAATTGCAGGCTGTTTGTGGAGGTTCATATTATATAAATATAATTATATATATATATATATATATAAATATATAAATAAATCCCAACAACGTGTACGCAGGCATCTCCACCTCTAAGAGGAATCAAATCATGTTGATTTTGATCTTATTGTTGAAGAAAAATTGCCAGGATTATCCTTTGACAGGTATCTTTAAGATAACATGCTTTTCATATTTTCATGTACACCAGCAGCTCATAAGACTTGGTACTAGTTGGCGGTGTATCCAGTATTTTAAATATTTTATGATTTTTTCCTGTGTTTTCACACCAAGGGGATACTGTGAACAGTGTGACGCTAATGACTCACGGCCAGGGGACTACATAAATAGTTGTTGTTGTTAAGATGCACTCCCCAATGCGTTTGGAAAACAAATGTTTTTATTTTCATCGCCGAGGGAACTGTGTTTTTTAACTACTTTTCCGCCTTGTGTCTCACCAGAAACCTGCTGGACAGAGACACCTTCTCCAAATCAGACCCAAGTAAGATCCACCGCCACAAACTCGCCCACAGGTTTATGATTGTTATTAATCGAGAGAGCAACAGACAGTTGCGCTCTCTTTCCTTCTCATTTCTAATCATCACATCGGGGAGAACTGTAACGGAGAAGGCATATGGAGGAAGCGAGGGAGAGGCAAGTTAAGTGTGTGTAGACCCCACATTGTAAAAACATGCCTGATAGTAATGTCTGTTTACCAAAATCACAAAAAGAAGAAGGTGAGTATAGAAAAGAAGGGGAATGAGACAAGAAGGGAGGAAATTAAGGTAGAAAACAAGGAGAATTAATTGAGTGGAAAGGAGAGAGAAATTGAATAGGGAGCAAAGGACTGAAGGTCCTTTCTTTAGTCATCTTTGAGTTTGACTTGGCGTTGGTGGAAGAAGGGGGCAGGTCTGACTAATACATGTGCGTCTGATTTCGTGTGGGCTCAGTTGGGTGTGTATTATAGCAGGATGACATCAGGGTTAAGATCAATGTCATCAAAGACGCTATTTGTCATCTTGAGGTGTGTCTGAATTTGGGCTTATGATATCAGGACGACTTTTGGTGCTCTGCACTGACACACACACACTAAATCACACTGTCTTCGCGAAACAAAGTATGTCAGCACCTTTACAGTTAGCGTGGGATTAAAATGAATCGAGCTGGTCACGGTGACAGTTGATGGGCACGGTGAAGAGGATGACTGTGATTAGGAGGAGGAAGAGGAGGAGGAGGATGAGAATTAGATACATTCAGGCGCGGTTTTATGCTGAGTAGCACTTCTCATTGTGCTGAGCGTTACCACTTCACTCTTCTGATATGAAACGGCCTGACAGGGAAAAGAGCCAGGAAGTACTGTAAAGGAGAGAGAGAAAATTAACAAGTGTCTACGATACTGGAAATATATTGTCAATTTCTGTTTTAAAAATTCCTCAAAAATCTACAGAGCAGAAATTTAAGAGAACAAAGAAGGCTCTCTGGTACAGGTGGAAAAAACACATTAAGTCCTTCAATTCTTCACATAAGCTGTAAGATGGTAAAGAATCAGATTTTCTTTTATTGGTTCCCAAAAATAAATTCAGTATGTGAAATATGTTTATGTGACTGTTGTTGTGACTTATCTGAAAAGAACATCAAAGGTCTGTGAGGAGTAATTTAGATAACTGTCTTGTTCTGGGAAATTTGAATAATAGCTTAGAATTATAGTCTTTTGCCATCTGATGGAAATATAATATATACTGTATATTTGAGCTTCATGAGTAAAACTATTAGGTCCTTTGATTTTGTTTTTATCTTGAAATCATTCATGTATGCTGTAACAGTCATATTCTAATGAATCCATGAAATACCGTGACATTTGAAGCTGTGCAGTATAAACAGATTTGAGGAAAATACTTGGATAACTATGATAGACATTAGTATGGGTTGTAGCGTGTATAATTCATGGTCTGCCATGTTATTAATGTTGTGTGTCTCCGTTCTTCACAGTTTGCGTTCTCTACACACAAGGCATGGGCAACAAGGAGTGGAGGGAGGTGAGTGTGTTCACTGCAGATAATATATACTGAACGTGTGGCCACATTATGTTGCATCACATGAAGCCAAATCTTCTTTGTAGTTTCAAATACTAGTGACAAATATGCATGTTGGAATCATTTTATCTTGTATGTAAGCTTGGAGGCGATCTATGATTGTGATTTTTTTCGTCTCTCTAGAAACTACATTCACAATTAACTGTGTAACTAAGGAGAAATGTAAATACACATACGAGTCATTGAGGACTTCTGTGTTAGATCAGACCTCTATCTCGACCATAAATAAGTTTCATAAAGCTGTAATCACTACAAGCGGATATTGCATTTCAAGATTAGATGCTTTGTCAGGAGACAAATGAGTTGTTTTTGTCTGTTTTAGTGTTGCTTCAGTTTCAACCTATTTGCAGCTTGTGTAAATGCGTACATTAACATTTCCTCATTGCATTCATTACTCAATTAAGTCACAATTACATTTTCTACGAAATGTATTTGCCGTAGCAAATTTGTTGTTTATATATGTACTTTCTAGGAGACAGGGTGGGGACCATATGTATTAGCAAAGTAGAACAAAGCCGTCCAGTTTCATTATCAGTTTCAGCATAGATGGGGCAGGAAAGTGTGCACAGAAACTCATAAGCTCCGGCCGCATTTTCAACAAGGCACCAGTCTTGATTATCTGCAGACAGCTGGTCGCTCGCGTTGGCTACCTGGCAGGTAGGGCCAGGCTGAATAAACTTGAATCGACACACTGCTCAGTCGTCAACAAACACAAGGCGAGAGCTTCGGGTCTTTTTTCATGCCTGTTTGTCTTGTAGATGTGATAACAGTCTAGGTGCGTAATCAGATCTGTAAAAGTGTAAAAGAATCTGCAAATGCGTACAGGAAGCTGCAAATCGGCTTCAAGGGGAATCGAGCGAGAGGAGAGGTCAGACAACGACACAGAGCTGCAGAAGCAAGACATAATACTTGTGTAGTGTGTGACTCCCTGTCGCCAGTCAGTCGTGTAGTTTGAACTGAAAAAAAAATCAGCGAAAAGTGAGGGGCTCACCAAAGCCATCAGGATTTATCCTTGGAATCACGAAGGTCATGGGAATCCGTCTGATAGTTGTTAACGTCACGACAAGCAACACTGCTAGCATAGCTGAAGAAATGGTGCAGATAAGTTTCAGCTACTTTGAGTAGTATTGGTAGTATTTAGACTTATTGTCTATGTTGACGACATGCCATATATTCACTTATAAAGCTGACAGGCCAAAAGATAAGTTACTTTAATACAGAGATGGTAATTGTATTGCCAATTAATTAATTAATTAATCTGCAATAAGATAAGACACCTCACTTACTGCAACTTCTCTACGAGCATGTGTGCACTCTCATATTTCCGCACTGCGGTCACCAGTGTGTTTCGCGGTGAAAAATATTCATAAATGTAAATGTGGGGGCACATCTCACAGCCCCAATCATTACCAGTTATTCATATTTCTGAGTAGCCCATCATCTGCATGCATTATTAACAAGCTGAGTTAAATGCCAAACTGGGACCTGACTGACCCCCATTGACTTGATACTTGAGCAGATCTGCATTCATTACTCTGAGGCTGCACATAATCTCCTGTAACCAGTCTCTCCCCTGACGTGTCTCCTGAGGAGAAGAAAAACCTGCGGTTGATTAGTTATTCACATGAATCACCTCACAGAGTGCAGCTTTTAAAAAGTATACTTTGTGTTAAAGGAGACATACTATACTCTTTCAGCTTTCCCCTTTTCTCTAGTGAGTTGTGTGGGTTTTTTGTGCATGTAAAAGATCTGCAAAGTTAAAAAGCCCGAAGCCTGGAGCCCCTCTCCCCGACAGAAAACACTGCTCCTGGGGCTCCTGACATGGCTCGTCAGTAGTCCGGTCGTTACCTCCGTAACATTGTGATGTCACTTGACATGCACTTCAGACAGAGCATGTAAACCATTTAATATATAACCCAATCAAAAATCATGAACCTGAATACGGTAATAATAAATCTCCTCTATCACAGAAAATTGTTTTACCTCAACATGGATATTTTTTTTAGAGATTATTTAGATTTAGCGCATCACACAATTTTATGGTCCATTATTTAGTTAGGCAAAAGTATATTGGGGGATAAAATTGCTGTCCTTATGATTTTTTCTTTTCTTTCTATGTCTAGTTTGGGAGGACAGAGGTGATTGACAACACACTAAACCCGGACTTTGTGCGGAAATTCATTTTGGACTACTTCTTTGAAGAGCGGCAAAACCTCAGATTTGACTTGTAAGTAATGTCTGTGTGTGTGTGTGTGTGTGTGTGTGTGTGTGTGTGTGTGTGTGTGTGTGTGTGTGTGTGTGTGTGTGTGTGTGTGTGTGTGTGTGTGTGTGTGTGTGTGTGTGTGTCATAGCAGTATTAATATTTGGTGGGATTAGAACTTGTTCTGCTACCGGACATTGTAACGGTCAAATGACAACATTTTTAAGGTGCTGGATCCTTCATTTTCTTTTTGTTAGAGGTCTCCTCTTGTCTCTTTTTACGTTATTAGTTCCTAAAATATAGATTTGGTTCCTAATGCGAACTCTGAAGATACACCACATGTCACCTGCACAATTACCAACTTGAGCGTTGTTTTTATCAAAGATTTTTTTTTTTATCGACTTTTTAGTTGGCAAAAACCTGCGTTTTCTTACTCTCCTCTACTACACTAATTTACTCGTATGCTGAGAGAAGGTTAAGTAGATTCTAAAGTGCAAGAGTCACTCAATTGACATTCAACCACACCACTTGGTATTTGGCCTGTTGTGAAATAATTACAAGAACAAGAGCGTAACTCAATACAAACATGCAGTGGAGAAAAAGGCCAAAACATTAATGACCCCTTTTTTTCCCCTTTTCCACCAACTGCATTTCATTCATTTGAACATTTTTGTTTCGTTGATTTCAACATGTCAGCTGTTTTATTTCATACTCTCACATGCTAATACTTTTAAGGCCTCGGCACCATTGGTGATGTCACAGTATTAAACTGGGATGGATATATTTTTCTGGGTGCCTTGGCATATACTCTCTGTATCAGCAGCTTTAAAAGCAATATTGGTATTGGTCCAGTCTAATTTCTTAGCGCTGATCTGTCGTATTGGCACGAATTCATCTAATTACTTGACTGCTCCAAATTAGCCATTAAGTAAAAAGCTAAATCTGCTTTGCGTAGATTTATACCTGCATCACAAAACCTACAGCATGGATACCAGTTTCACTGCACCAATAAAAACTAACACCTATTTCCTCCGACATAGAGGTTATGTGATTGGTTCTCAAAAAGTTGCGTGGTTACATTTGCACACAATACTTAATGGCCTACCATATGGTACTGTACTGCATATACACATGGTAGAAGCTTCATGTCTACATCTCACATTTAATCCTGGGTTCCTTTGCACACAGAAGCCTGAGATGTGAGCTATAAAACCGACAGCCGTTACGAAGCCACCAGACTGCCTGTATGTGACGGTATATTCTCTTTCTCAATTTGCCCCGAGATCGCATTTTTCATTGAATTACAGCAGGGAATTTCAGTGGCTTTATTTCATTAGACGGAAGACTAATTATATTATATTATATGAACCAGGGAGCAGTGCCGAAAACCCAACTGGGATCTGAAAGTTGCACTGTTTGTGTGCTTTTGGCCTCCCTGAGAGATGAAGACTAATGTGACGTGTAGCCTGAATCACTTTTAACAACTTGTGTCCTTATAGGGGAAAATACGGAAATGTATTCATGTTTTAGGTCACTTGTCGCTGCGTACATTTTTTATACCTATATAATCTTTTGTTTTTGTTGTTTGAGTAGGTGTCAAATTTTAATTCAAGTGTGTTCTCTTGAAAAGTTATGAGGAGCTCTTGAACATGTGTGTGTATTCTTATTTAGAATTCACACCGAGCATCCAAATGTGTGTACACGCCTCTGTGTACGCTTTCTGTCTTTTGAGTGGTTTTATGAATGAAACTGAGCTTCTGAGGAACAAAAAAGCCCACTGGCTTTTTGTGTGTTTGTTTGTGTGTGTTTGTGTGCATGGGTGCAAGTGTGTTTGTGTTGTTCAGGTTCGGCATCATGGTAAAAGTCATGCAGTGACTTTTTTTTCTGTGTGTGTGTGTGTGAATGTGTTTGCATCTGCGTTCCTCCACTTTAATGAAAGCTCACATGTGCATGCATGTGTGTGTGTCTTTTGTGCATGTGTCTATGTGGACCGAGCTCACTGCTCTTCTTCCGCCAAAATGGTTGTGGACAATAAAGCCTTTGTAGTCTGGATGGATAGCTGACTGTGTGGTTTGCCCACTTCGATGGTAGAGACAGCGTATAAGCGATGATTTCAAGATTATGTTTGATAATTTCAAATATTCAGTCATGCTTTTGAGTCATTCTAATTTATAATCCAATTTACTCTGCGTTCTGCATACATACACATCCACAGACAAACACAGGGCTTAAATACTTCAGAAAAATTCTTGTAAAGTAACTAAATTTGCCCTCATTTCTTTCCCAAGATATCACCCAGCGAAAGGCAATACAGTTTTAGTGGTGGGTGAAATGACCTGTGCTGTGAAATGACCTGAAATCACTGAGTGAATGACTCGTCTGATTGCTTCTCATTCTTTAGAGTAGCCTCAACATTGGAGAGGGGCCGTCTTTAGGGCTATTTTTCCCTCCCTGTGGGTATTGCAGTTACGAGAGGCCCGCAGGTATAGTAGAGGAATACAAAAGCGTGAATCATTTTCAAACATGCATCAGAAAATAGCGCAATGGCCCGCTGTAACTAACGGTAATGAGCAGAGACGGAATCCCAAAGGAAGGACGCATATATATATTTACTCACTCCAATATTCTCAGTTTCTGTTTATCTCTCTCGCTCCCTCTCGCAATCATATGTGCGACTGCCAATTAGTCCGTTTAGCGTCAGCTTAGTGGAGGACATCTGTGAGCCTGTGATGTTGGGTAGCGAACCACCCGGAGCCTCAGGATAGATCGTCTCTAACAAGCTGCTTGGCCCCATTACTGATTTCCCCCTGTCTGTTATCCCTGCTGTGCTGCTGGCTGAGGTCCCGTCACCGTCCTTCGCTTTCTAACTCACGCTCTCTCTTTTTGCCTTTTTTTTTTTTTGCAGGTATGATGTTGACTCCAAGAGTGCCAACCTGTCAAAACACGTGAGTAGCAAAACTTGTTGTGTTTTAATATGTTTACATGGTGGCGTGCATGTTCAGGTTGTTTGGGGGTGGGGGGGGGGGGGGGGGGGGGGTTTCTCTGCACACCTTCGTTGATTTCATTGTGATGAGTCTGAATGAGCTTTGATGTGTGGGTGATTGCTCTCCTTGTCATTACATCCCATTAGCCTCAGTTCAACCAAATAGCCGTAATCTGGCAATTACACACACTGTGTTTATCATCTCCCGGAATTGCCAGTACTTCATTTGGAAATTAAATAAATACAGATTTCCTCTGTCCACCCTGCATTTTTTCCCCCATTGATAGCAGTCATTAAGAGTAATTAGAACAAACAGTGTGATAACTTTGTCTTTGCAGACAAAAATAATAGCTGCCCTTCCTATAGAATCATGGTAATTGCAGTTCAAAGACGAAGCTGCAGCTTGGACCCTTGCAAAGGTTCTCCATGATTATGTGTGAAGCGGTTAAATAGACATTTAAAAAAGCTCTTTTCAGAAGTTCATTTCATTTTTGATCACTGGACCAAGAGATCCCAAGGTCAACCCTCAACACTTTCTACATGTAGGCATTTTAGCATGTGTGGTGTCACCAGTGTTTAATTTAAATGAAAAGTTTGGGGTATTAAACTTGTAGGAGCTGCATTTTTTCTTCATTTGAAGGATTGTAATAAATCTCATGTCCTGTCTGGTAATGTGAAGCCGCTAGTTTTGTATAGTTTAGGATTTTAGCAAAAGAAAAAAAATCCTCCGACGAGAACCTCTAGAAATCATAAATTAACACATTATATCTCACTCTTTTAATTTGTACAAAACAGAACAGAAACAAATCCCCATGACTGATGATGGTCAGTGCGATTGCTGTTGCTTATTAATTAATTTCAAATTTAATTTGCCCCGCCACAAATGCCATCTCTAGCATAAGGCGGGCATTTGGCGTAACCACATGCAAACACACTGACCAACGTCAGGCTGACCGCGCTTGTTGTGTGAAGGTGTCGACCGACTTAAACGCTTAAACGCTTAAAACCAGGCGTAAAACCAGTTGGTGCAACCGGCCCCAAGAAGTTACTGGTCAAGGACCTGTCAGACCAATCTGCGCTTTTAGTTTTAACACTTTTGGCTTTTGAATAATAGCAATACAACAGCTTTACACGTGCTGGTGATTTTGTCATCTTCAGACAGAGCTGAGCTACTCTTCTGCCCCTGAATTGATGAAGCTAGGCTACTGTAGATTTATAGTTGCAGAGACATGAGTTATGTTTTCTACTTTAATTCTCACCAAGAAGTTGGATTAGCTGTATTTACAACTGTGTATGCTGCACAGTGTGTGTCTGACTGTAATCTTGTGCGCACACACATGTTTTCATGAAATCGGCTTGGAAAATGATATCTGCGTCGTGTTTGAGCAGATGTTTGCTGCGGTAACAGCAAACAATGATCGGCCTATCGCTGTCCAAGTCTTGCAACAATACAAATGATTGAAGGCTATAATAAAGGGACGACAGCAACCAAAAAAAGTGGATAATAGATTCATATAGTCATCTTTTCTACTCATAAACTCTGATGTGGATATTTAATGTTTTGGCTTTGGTATCTGTATCGACCATTGTGCAATCATGCGCTGCTCAGCGGCTTTTGGCCACTACCTGGAGGACCATAACTGCAGTCTACACGTGTGTGTGTCTGTGACAGAAACCCATTTCACGCTAAACTCTCCTGACTTTTTGCCCGTCTGCCTCTGAGCGGACCTGCAGCTGTCACTTTGCTCCGAGGCAGCACACTCCAGCTCTGAGGTCTTATCTGTGTTTGAGGCAAACGGTCGCACGACTTCTCTGTTTCTGGCAATAAACAAAAGGGAAGAGGGTTGATATTTCTTCAAAGAACAAAAGGAGACGGGGATGGTGAAACATGAGGTTACAGAGGAGTAGATCACAAATTAGCAGATCAATCAAAATATTAGCTTATGATGCCAATAAATACTTTCAAATTAAGAATCTTCATTTTTTCCCCCAGTACTTCCTTTATAGCTTACACCTTGGAACATACAATGCACTAATGTTTCTTTAGACTCTCCAAGTAATAACAACAACTAATACGACAAATTAAATTTGGCCGTTGCTTGTTTGATCTCTAAAGCTCATAAAAAATAATTTGTGAAATTACGTAATCTAGAGCTGTCTCAATTCAATGTGTTAGAGGCATAGACTATTTAATCAAAATTAAAGATGCAAAAATAAAAGTACAGGATTGGACTTTTTGTCGTTATTGGCAGATACCCAAGGGTCGGGATTGTGACGTCCCTGTAGCAGCTGGATTCAGAATTAATAAAATCAAATTTTCAAGGCACTAAGCCATTGCTGCTAACTTTGAGCTTCTAAGCACTTAAATGACATTTACATTCATTGTGGATGAAAACTGAAGAAAGGTAGCTAGCTTTCAAGATACATAAAAGCTGCTATTAATACTTTTTTAATGCGAAGATTCCCCACCCAGTACAAAAAACATAAGTATTACTGCATTTGGGGGGTATTAGAAATTGTTATGAAGAGGCTGTATGGTCAGTGCCCACTATCTATCTCCAACAATACTTCATAATGAGCTTTACCTTGTGGTCTATATTTAGATATCACTTTGCTTTCCTACCCCCGGCTGCTTTCTATTCCTCTTTTGCTTCCCTTATCTGATTTCCTCGTCATGTCCTCTCACTCTGACATCCTGTCATCTTATTTCTGTCATACCCTCCTTATTTCAATCTCTCCTCATCTCCCCATTTCACATCCCCCCCACCCCCCCTTGCCTCACTTTCTCAAAATCAATAATCTCATACGAGCAGAGACGGGCGTGTTGGCTCGGAGGCGGTGTACTATCTACTACTCGATGCTGGGTCTTGGGAGAGAAAGCCGGAGACCCAATCCATTAGCTGGTGTTTTAGCATGGGAGCTGTAGGCTGCAGACACCTGGGAACCGGGTGAGAACGAGTGTGGAATATTGAGGGAAAAGCGGAGATAGTGGAGGAGATGTAAACCAGAGGTAAAAAGCCAAGTTTGTCCCAGAAATACAGTACAAATCACAGGAAATCCCCTTATTTCAAATATGTGTAAAAAATGTATTTTAAAAAAGGCTTTTCTGGAGTTAATGTAGTAAATATCTTCCAACTCTGACAACATATCACTATCAAAACACCTGTAAAACCTCTGGGTACCACTTTCTAATTCTGCAACTTTTATAAAGGGTTTGTACGTAGGGTAAGGGACCGTAACTAATAGGGTTGCCAGTGGTTTGGAAAAATAATTTACTCATGTTTTATGGGTCAATTAGAAAAGCCCAGAGTAAGAATGACTTGGGTGTTGCAAGGTTGTCATGGTGCTTTCAACAAGTAATATACACTCACACGTATAGATCAAATTATCTTTATAAAAGTATTTTCTTACAGCTTTTGTTTCCCATATAACACTTAGCAAGAAAGCAAACTGTATGTCCCAAAATATTTCACTTTTCCTTTAATATAACAATTGGTTACAACGTGTAAAACTTGCATATTAATAAAGTGGCACAGAATTCTGTAACAAGGAACTTCTTGAGGTGTCACCCTGAATGCTGAGCATTTCCAAAACAGCATTATTGCCATTCTAACCACTCCCTCAAAATGATTGTTCAGTAAGCAGATGCTACATACCTGTCTGGTTAGCCTGTCCAACCTGTCCGACCTTGTGTCCCTAAGTGAACGACCACAATGTGACATCGATAGCTAACGCAAACTGTAGGTCGACATGCGGCTAGTATATCGTAAAAATACGATTGTTCCAATATTGAAATCACCAAAGTCTGCAGCAAAGGGAGTCCTTATCTCCCACAGAAACCTCAGTCCATGAAGAGCCTGAAACGCCTTGTTTGCATTCTGGTGGGTTTTTTACCACGTAAAGCGTCTACGTCACCAAGATGTCTACCCACCGACTGGTTTGCTTTCAATTGGTCCATGTTACCTTGGCTTTTATTATATATATATATATATATATATATATATATATATATATATATATATAAATTAATGAATGGACCTACGTCCACACAATGACAGCATCTTTTTTCCCACTGTAACTCTTTTTCTAGCCCATGCTGTGATATATTTAGCCATTAGTTGCACGCAGCGAATGTTCCGGTGGACCTCCTGCTGGCAACAGCCGCAGTTGCTAGGAGATGTGTGAGTTCCCTGCACAGCCCCCCTACATCAGAGAGGGGGGCAAATATCATCACTTTAAAAAAAACTAAAAACATTTTTAAGTGTTTATTTCAGCAACTATTTGGACCAAAACAAAAATAGTTAATGGCAAAGTAAAGTCATGCCAGCCAGTGTTGAGATAGACAAGTTAGACAGGCCGTCATAAAGCTGAGTATAGATGGAGACAGAATAAGAGGCTTGACAACAAAGCAAAGAAAATGCGCCGGATAACCTGATATTCATTCTTCATATTTTCTGGGCAGACAACTTATTGACTGTTTCCTGGACATGGATTTTGTGTGTGCGCTCTTCTCTCCACCTCTCTGCCCTTTTTGTCAGTCATCAGCTGTGAAGTCGTTTTCATTTACCAGGAAAGTGGCACGGGAGCGGCGTGGGGCAGGTGTGGCGGCTGGTGGGAGGAAGGCTCAATCCATTTGCCGCTAGTATCTGTCAATGGGGAACGCAGATGTGTTTGAATGGGTTTGGACCCGTAGGGTTGCACTCAGGAGAGATCAGGCGGGGCGTCAGTATTGTTTTATTGATTTAATTCTATGTGGGGATTTGGGGTGTGTTATGCCTTTTTCTCATCGCTTCTCTCTTATCCACTCTGCAGGATTTTCTGGGCCAGGGCTACTGTACCCTCGGAGAGGTGGTTGGTTCTTTGGGCAGTCGCTTGGAAAAAGCTCTAGGGTGAGTGTGTGCCCATTGATGCCAATATTTCAATGTGGATTGATGGTCACTGCAAACAGAAAGTGACAAACAGGGTTGTCATGGGAGGTTTTTTCCCTACAGAGTATAGAACCCTGCAGATTTTGTTTGAGGGTTGCTGTGTTTAAGAATTGATTTGTGCCGGCCTCTTTTACATCAGCATGCGTTTCACAAAGATTGTTCTCTGTATCTGCCGTCACTCCGTCATTTATGAAGGCTCTCGGCCACTGGTGCTGGAAAAATGGTTGCGTCCTTTCAGCAGTCGGTACTCACGACACAAGCTCCTGCTGCTTCTCCAGATACAGATTTGTGATAATGGTTGAAAAGTGAGCTGAACTGAAAACCCAATTTTTAACACATACGGAATATATAACGTTTTTTTTTATATACACAGCTGAAAATAATCCAATTAAAAGGAACATACTGTCATTTTGTGATATACATTTAGTTTTTTGCAGTAATGTTAGAAGATTGATGCCACTCCCATTAAATATGATGCTGTTGGTGTTTGAAAGCAACTAAGTACATTTACTCAAATACTGTACAATGTAGAGCTTCTGTTATTTTATACCTAACTTAAAAGGTTTAAGATGAGATAAGATTTTATTGATCAGGGGCATTATATGTTTAAAAACAGCTCCACCAACGTCACCACCACCACATCAATAATTTTAAACCAGGTATACAATATGCATCATTCTGGACCATTGGACCATTCTGCACGATTATTCCGCTGGATGATGCAATCTGCTGGCAATTAGTTTAGCTTAACATAAATGCTTAAAGTTGGCCTACACCTAGCCCACTTCTCCAAAACTCAAAAATGACATTTTCATGGATAATAAGTTATTGGACTATAATTTCAGTGGTTGACTGTGCATCATCCACGTGGTTCCTATGCTTTGTTTTTTGTAAAGATTAGTTAAATAAATTATAACATGCGATTATTAAAATTAAGAGGTGCTGGTAGTTTTTAAACTATTTTTCCCTTTTTCCAGTCTTAATGCTAAGCTAATCACCTCCTGCCACTAGGTAGATATTCATTGTATATAATTGAGAGTGGTATGAGTTTTTTTAATATAATTCTTGACAAGACAACATTTAAAACTATTCCTTTAATAGCGTATGGCTGTGTTGACTGCCGCAGGTACTTTGTACACTCATAGATTGTTTTTATTTTCATTTGATTTATTGTTATTTTATGAGATATATAATTTCTCTCCAAAGAAAATTTAATTCAGTGTGCGGTACACAAAGTTTATGTTTATTCTCTGAGAAGTTTGGTAAGTGTGTCTCTTGTGACCATCCGTGACAATTGCTCTGTAAACCCAGCTGACACACTAACAAGGTGCCTTGTTAAGATGCGGCGTGAAAGTCAACATATCCATGAGAGAGAGAAAAAACAATGAAATCCTGTGAGTCGCACAGAAGCTGTCGCAGTTCAGTGGTTGGAAATGCTGCGAAGATGTCAGGCCACACGCTGCGAGATATGTTTGCGTTTACTTGGTAATGAATACCTGCTGCTTGGTAATTGGAGTGAGTCGAGCAGCATCAAGGGTGCATCCCTGCCTTCGGTTTCCGGGGAAACTAAGCAGAGAAACGGTGCATACCTGCAGCGGGTGTCAATGAGCATGTATGATACATGTATACATGTGCAGCAACACATAGAGATTTTTGATGTCTGCACACCTGTCTAAGTGTGTGTACACGTGTTTACTTGCATTTATGTCAACAAAGGTGTGAGCGTTATTACACTTCTACTTTTCGGTGGGTGTTGTAACATCTGTCAGTGCTGCAGCAGGTGTCGTCGGTGCACGTAAAGATATTTGAAGTTACGAGTCAAAAATAGTGAGAAGATTTATTAACATTAAATATGCCTGCAGTCTTCTTTTTTTCACAAGCTTTATTGATTCCATGCAAGCGACATACATTAATCCATTCTACATATCTTCATGTACAAGTAACATACTTTGCTGTTTATGGAAGGCTGAATCCACACACAGTAACATTAAGATCGCAGCTCATTGTATCATCCTTTCACTCTTCACCAAAAAAAAACCCACTTACAAGGACAAACTGTTGCTGCTCCTCATCTTTAATTTTGTCATTGCTGATGTGCATGAGAGCATTTTGTTTGAGAGTCATTGCTTTGATAAACGACAGACACATCGGATTATTCGTCACCGCACTTGCATCTAGACATAAATCTAAAGTTTGCCTACCCACATACACGCTTATCAACAGACAGATCACAACACTCACGATTCTAAATTGGGATATTTTTTAAATGCTGATGTGCGCACATCATACAGTATCAGCATTAGAAACATGTGTGTCTGTGTGCTGCTATTCTTCTTAGTTTCAAAGCAACATAGTCATCCACCTCGACCAACAATCGTCATGTTGATCGCAGTGGCAGGCACCATGGACAGCTACAAAGTGCAAAATGATGTTGTATACCCCTGAAAGCACTACTCAAGAAACCCCTCCCTCCACTCCTCCACTCTACTATTCATCTTACCCACGCACGCACGCATGCACTCAAGCACGCACGCACACACACACACACACACACACACACACACACACACACACACACACACACACACACACACACACAAACACGCGCACACACACACACATCATGCAGTCACTACCTTTGGTAATGGTGAGTGTGACACCACTGCCACTGTTTGACACACAGCCTCATAATGAAGAGCATTTATCAAGAAGCACATACAAGCCACAATAAATCTTTGATTGTACATCAGGGTGATTGTGGATCCTTTTGCAAGTCCTTCTTCACTATTAAATCAGGCCTTATGTTAAAAACAGCCTCAATTTAATCATGAAAGATTTTAAATTTGTATCACAAGAAAAGATATGGAACCCAGATGACAGGAATGGTATTTATAGCTGCTCGTTTAAATATGAAATCTGTTCTTCCTCAGTCTTGACCAAGTCTTATTTCTTTTCTAATATCGGCCCGGCTCAATGGGCAGGATAGAGAAGGTAAACAAATCCTCAATTGATCCATCCATTATCATCTATACTGCTTTATCCTTTAAGGTTTGCGAACCACCACCCTAAGATAATTTTAATTGAATTTAATAATCATTCAGTGATGCTGAACACTATAATCTCAAGACATTCTTTTTTGTCCTTTCACAGTTAAACAAAGCATAGGCTGTGTGAGTATAGAAGTATGTCACACACATACACACACACACACACACACACAAACACACACACACACACACACACACACACACAAACACACACACATAGAATAATAACTCTGTCAACAACTATTAAAAACAAAGGAACTGAGGAAACAGCTGTTGCAGTCGTTGTCTTGCTGAGATTGTGTCTGTATGTATGTATGTCTGTCTGTTTGTGTGTGTTTGTGTGTGTTACACTTTGTCAGACACACACCTGCAGCCTGACATGACGGGGGGATCTTTAACAATTTTAATGAGTGCTAATTACAGCTAATTACACTGTTCAGTCAAACTCCAGTGGGCATTCAGGTGCGTGCGTGTGCGCGCATGTGTGCGTGCGTGCGTGTATGTGTGTGCGTGCGTGTATGTGTGTGTGTGCGTGCGTGTGTGTGTGTGTGTGTGTGTGTGTGTGTGTGTGTGTGTGTGTGTGTGTGTGCAGGTGTGTGTGCAGGTGTGTGTGTGTGCGCGAGCCAAAGAGAAAATGAAACCGTGTCCTGTATTTATTTCTAATGTTCCTAGCTGACCAGAAGTTTGTGTTGTGTGCTGTGACTCTCACGTTCAAGCCGGTCTGTCGTCCCTCATTATGTTAATCAGCTGCCCTGTGCAATGATCCACGAAATAAAGTTTTACTATTCAGTTCATAGGCTGCCACTGTTTTTGTTGAGCAGGTACATTATCTTATTTGATGATACCTCAGTGTATGCCTTCTATTATTTCATGAAAATACATTTTTCGTCAAAGCTTTGACAGAGCTATAATTTAACTGCCAGCACTGTAAACAAAAAACGCAGATATTTGTCCTCTATGATGGTCCAAAATAATGTCAAAGTGGTATTTGGTAGTTGGGAAAACGTTTTTTAAATTTTTTTAAATGTGCCTGAGATCTGAACACAAAAAGAACCTGTATGCAGTAATATATATAATATAATATTCATCTTATTACAAGGCAACTGATAAACCACCAGGAGACATTATAATCGAAATGTACTGTGGTTAATTAAAACACTGAACAAAAACCTTAATGTGCAAATTATTGAGCTTTTGAGATCCTAGTATGTGTATTTTTTTTAACCTTTTGGAGAGATGCAGGTTCGCTGTTTCCAGCCTTTATGCTAAGCTAAGCTAACTGTTGGCAGTAGGTTAATATTTGGCATAAATAGCGACGCGAGCGTGGCAATGACTTTCTCCTCTAACTCTTGGCAAGAAAGCAGATAATTGTACTTTCCAAATTGTCATTTAATTTTTTTACCTTGCAAAGTTACTTTTTCATTTGGACTTGAATGGATGTCGGATGTTTTACTACAAAGAGTCAAGATAATTTGGACTTTAAACCTTAATTGAATTAATTAATTTCAGTGCGCGCTTGGCTCCTCTGATGTACCTTTTAATGAAGATGAAGCATGACTTCAATGTGCTTCATTTTGTTGCCGATAAATCCCTTGGGGACTCCTCTATACTTATAACTTCAAAAGTGCATGAAGGAGAACCACACTTACTTTATGGTTGAATTAGCATGAGGCATTGTGGCTCAGTGAGTACCACCTGGGATGTATTGTTATGTTTTTGAATTTGCATTTTATTACTGATAACACGTTTTACTTTAAATGTTTCATTTGTAAAGTCTTGAATATTTAGTGAGGCAGTTTTTAAGGGTGGCTTGGTGTCTATCTTTCTTCTCTCGTTATCAGTCGTTTTCCCTCCATCCTTTTATCTTCTTTCTTTTTCTCCACCTCTTTTGTTCTCACGTACAAGATCTGTCAGTGTTAATTTTCTGTCGGTACAGGATTAGAGAGAAATCACAGTTCACTGTGGAAGATGACTGTGAGCCTGATAGTTGGCACACTTAAAGGGATGATAAAAAAGAGAAATCTTTATCTGCCCCTGGTGAGACATGGATTTGGTGTCAATGCTCCTTTAGTGGTAGAGAATTAAGTTCATGATTCTCCCTGTAGTTGCAGTGTGTGTGTGTGTGTGTGTGTGTGTGTGTGTGTGTGTGTGTGTGTGTGTGTGTGTGTGTGTGTGTGTGTGGGTGTGGGTGTGGGTGTGTGTGTGTGTGTGTGTGTCACTCAGTCAGCAGGCATGTTACAGCTCAGAAGTGGCCCAGACTTAATTACCCGTCTCTTGACAGACACTGATTGCAAGTACATGTGTCTTGATTAGTAGATTCAGTGTTTCACTCACTCACTCACTCACTCACTCACTCACTCACTCACTCACTCACTCACTCACTCACTCACTCACTCACTCACACACAAACACACACACACACACACACACACGTGGGAAGTGAGCTGTAGATAGTCCTGAAGCACTTCTAAAACTTTAAAGTGCTTTTCTGTGTTCTGAATAGGCCAAGAAGAGGCAAGCCATTTATTAAAGAACAGGGGCAAGGGGGATGGATCCGATTTTCAGATCTCAAGCACGAAAGCTCTGTTTTTATCCAAAACACACATCGAAATCATTCACACATCATTTTTTCTTTTTTCGGGTGGAACTGATATTCACACACTCAACAATGTTGTGTGCACGGTATTCATTAGAATTTAGAACTAATTGTTATTTGGCATGAAATGTTATTCTTACGAAGCTTGAGTTGAGGTTTGAGTTCATTCTTGTAGTCGTTATCACTTATTGTGTCTGTACGAATGTATGCATGTAACTGTAATAAACATTACTCACCCAGTTTCCTGACTGTTGTCATCCACACGTGATTTTAAGGCAGATCTGTCAGCCAGAGTCATGAAGGGAAAGCGAGCATTTGAGGAAATATAATGAACAGAGGAATCCCATTCGATATCCCGCTGCCAGGGGACTGGCAGAGTTGTCATAGCGACACAGATTCTGGGTGCCTGTGTGTGCATGTGTGCGTGTGTGCGTGCGTGCGTGCGTGCGTGCGTGCATGCGTGCGTGCGCATCCTCAACATTTCCCCCTACATATTGTTGCAGCGAGTTAAGATGACGAAAGACAGTTTTACAAAGTCTTAAATGTGCACTCAAAAAGTTGGATTTGCTTCTTCTGTTCTCCAGTCGAGGCAAAGTGGGAGCGCAGACACACAACCCCAGTTTAATGAAGAAATTAATCTCTAAGAGAATTTGCTGTTTTTACTCAGGCGGCAGTGAGTCTTGTATAGGAATCCTTCATTACAATGCTCCAGGTGCTGCAAACTTAATATATCATTCACGAAAAGTAGATTTTTAATTCTATTTCTGTAAAAATGTTCAAACATTTTCATCTGATTAGTGTGAACTTTATACGATCAGTGGTTGAAGAATAACAATTTAGTAAAATTATCACAAATTATCAAAAGTACAAGTGTTATATTGTAGCATATGATAATATTTGATTATTATTACTGATGCAGCATTGTGGCATTTTGACACTGTAGTAAGTTTGTGAAAGTAGCGCTAATGTGAACTTATATATACGTGTTTATGTTGGCTAGTTGAGTCTATATCTTATCCGATCGTCATATTTCTAAAGCTGCTTTCACATACAGCCGCGGAGGGACGATCTCCGGCTGTGTTCATCATACTGAAAATGTCCGGACCCAATTCTCCAGAGTTCATGTCTGAAAAAATCTTTGTTTGCAACGTAGTCAGGTGGATGGTCGATGATCTATAGAAATTGTTGTAAATTCATGTGGAGATATCGAAATGCCCCTCGTCTTTGAAAAGAAGATGGACATTTATTTGGAGCTCAAGCAGTAGATGGATTTCTCTGATACGTTCTTCATCACAGTTTGGACACTTGCACAAAACTTGCAGCATAATGTGCAGGATATTATTTTCTTAACCACAATTTACTGAACACATTCAGTGTATTGGTTTTTCAGGTACATATTTCTCTCTCACACAGGCATCTCACAAATCACTTTGACTTGTGATTTCATTCGATATTAATATCTCCCTCTGCGTTTGCTTTTGTGCAGTCGATTTTGATAGTTGGCTTCAAGGAAGATGATTCAAAAGTATTCTCTGATTTTCTTTTTGGTTGGGAACCCATGGTTGTTTCTCTCTGGTACTGAAATAGCTGAATTCAGAGTCTGTAATAGAAATGCTCTCAGTAGAGTCCTCCCTGGGAGTCATTAGTGTTACTAGGAGAGGCCGTTTACTTTATTTTGCTCATGCACTTCAGTACTTTCAGCTGGATGGTAATAATCCAAGGGCACGCCTGTGTAAATGTTTCACATAACATCACCCACAGTGCAGCTGCAGCAAAACATTATTATCATTACATAGTGGTTCTACAGCCAATAGGTGAGATGAAAGGCCCGCGCATTCCGTAATACACTTTATTCAACCATATTAAGACTTGTGTGCTAGTGTCAGTAATATGTCCTAGATTGAGAATATCTGTATTACTGCATTATCGATTCTTCTGCTCTATCCCTCTCTCACCAGAGATGAGTATTCTTGTAACGCTAATGCTATTTGGGAAGGGACTTGTGTAATCGCCCCTGAGGTCAGTGATATCTTACGGGAATTCTGGTGGTCAGGGTTGAACACATTTTATCAGACTGGTTTTTAGATAACAGTGCCGTGCAGGTTTTTTATTCTGAAAAACAAAGAAGAAAGCTCTCTCTCTCTCAGCTCTTCAATGAAAGGCATCGCTCCCAGGATCTATTGCATTTCGATAAATCTGCCATTTCAAAAGCACTCTTCCCCCCCGACTTACACGTGCAGGAGTAAAAAGGAGAATTACATTAACGCACAGTTCCTCTACCCCAATCCTGGGCTGTCTAAATGACTGCCTGAGTCGATCTCTGCCACCTGGTTTTTCTCTAAGAGTGGAGCTCATCAGGTGATAGGGCTCTTTTTCAGATTGCAAGACCTCTCAGAAGTTACATCAAATTATGTCGTCCTGCTCATCCTCCTACACACGGGTTGCTTCTTTTAACTTCTTATTCTGGTCTGAGGATTGTACTGCGAGGAGATACATCACGAGATCCAGGTTTTTAGACAGAAAGTTTCATATATATATATTTCACCAAATATTTGCGTCGGAAAAACAAGCATTTAGAGATTTTCACGTGAGTTTGATAATACTTCACATTGTGAATGAATAGACTTTTAGCTGGGTTTTTTTTGTTGGTGACAAATCATCTCTTTGTAATTACATGAACAACTTACTCTGACTTTCTATCAAATGCCAAACCTGTACCTGTACCTGAAAGCAGATTACAGGTTAACTACTGGTTTTGAAATCTCTTTGAAAGTAGACCAGAGGTGAATGGGGGTAGTCATGGTGACAATGAATGCATTTGATCACCATTAAAAAGATAAAAGGTTACAGCCTTGTGTTTGTGCTCATGTGTGCGCAGTCAAAATGTGTGAGTGGGGCCAGTGAAAGAGGAGCGGATTAATGATTAAAACTTCCTAACGCACGAAAAGAAGCGTTTGCGGTTTCACACAGTGACATTGGTCACATCTCTTTGTGTGTGTGTGTGTGTGTGTGTATGCGCACGTGCACAGGAAGAGGATGTGTTGTAAATGGTGTTATCTTTTAAAACCATTCTGTTTATTCAGTGAACGTGCTCATACAAACATGCGTCACCTACATATTCCCAGCTACAACGTTCCCTCATAAAAACACCCGTGTAGTCAACGAACTTTACCAACAACAGAACAGCCCACTCTCAGACACACACGCACACACACTCACACACACACGGTATACAGGTGGTCACACTTTTCCAAACACACCAACATAAACACCCCACTCTCAACAGTGTTCCTTGTTGTATCTTGGAAATGTACTGAGCAAGTGTGAACCAGTCAAGTTTTCCATGAGGTTTTTTTTCTCTCGACCAGAGCCTGAACAAGGCTCTCGCTCATGAATGCGACATTTTCCACTGGGTCTCACTTCACAAAGCTCTTTCACATTTAAAGTTCTCGGCATTGATCTGTTGGACTTTTAGCAAGAAGATGTTACTGATAATTACTGACGAGACCTACATCCAGTTCAGACTCAAATAATATTAAGTTAAATCAAAAGCTGGAACATCCCACATACTGTTTAGATGAGCACATTTTATATATATAGTCAGAGCAGAGAAATGTCATTGGAGAGTCTCTAGAATAGATGTACCGAAGGGAATTATATGAAAATGACACTTTGGAACCTGGGCGGCTGCACTGCAATAGTTACACTGTCAGATTTTTTATCTTCACCATATCACCAAAATAAAATAGATAATCTCACCGATCCATGTACAATAATCAGAATTTAGTTGCATCCCTTTGGTCCATAATCCATTTGTTTGCCATTGACTCCCATATGTTTCTGTCTTAGTTCCTTGCTTTAGTCTGTTTCCTGTGTTTAAGTATGATTCTTTGCATCTGTTCCTGCTTGTTTTTATACATGAACCTTTTTTTTAAATCTTATTTCTGCCCATATTGACCAGGACTTCCTGGCAGAAAAGATATTGTATCTCAATGGGGGTTAAATCAAAGATAAGTGAAAATGATTATAAATAAAAATATTCAAGGGTTGTTTTATTACTTTTATTCCAAACAGTGCTAACGATAATTCAACAAAAAAGCCTTCCCGGCATCACCCCGTTGCGTGCAATCAGCCACAATTATTGAAAAATGTCACAAGACTACTTGAGCGGCTCATCTTCTCTCTTTGTGGCCAACGCGCCTCGGCGTCAGTACGAAGCATCAGTGGGCAAACAAACAAAAGGTGAAGACACAGTAGATGGACATATGTGTTAACATATAGACAGGGACGGGAATACATCGATGTTTCAGATGAATTTTCCCGAACGCACACATGCGGGGTCACATCCTGCGGCGAGGAGGTCGCTGAACCTCATCTGGGAACTGTTTCGTATTGACCCCCTCTCCTAGAGTACACACTGAGAGGAGCGGAGCTGTAGGAGGAAACCTGCATGTAAACAACAAGGTCGTGCCAAGTGCACTGTGCGTGTGAGTGTGATCTCTCAACCTCTCCCTGTTTCGCCTGCAGAGGGATTCCGGGGAAGAAATGCGGGACTATTATTGTGAAAGCTGAGGAGCTGAACAACTGCAGGGTGAGGATAGACATACACTGTCTCGGTCTCTCTCTTTTCTTTGTACATGTGAGCAGGAACAGTTGTACCAGGTGTTCCAAGACATGATGGGAATATTTCAACATTTAATTTCAGTTTTGAGGATATGAAAAACTACTAAAACACTCAACATGCTGTTAAAAGCCATGTGAATGACTACATAAAAAGTTGACACAAAAAATTGTTATAATAGCCACAAATACAACTGAATACATCAGTAGAAAGCACTGCAATAGTGAACTAGTGCAATACGAAATACTGTATGAAGCTTTTAATTCCTTTACTCTCTTGATGTACAACTAGGGCTATTTATCTTTTCTCGTCCTAATGTTTGGCCTCAGAATAAGTCAGCATAATCATTTTTGCATAGCATAGCAGAAACAACGTTCCCCTTATTCAGCAATAACTTAAGGCAACGTTAAGTTTAAGAAGCGGGGCATTTCCCCAACTGTTTTGCACCAGCATCCCGTAAGATTGAGAGAAACCCGTTGGAGAAGGGACAGGCATGTCAAAATTTTCCTTGTCCGCGACATCAATAGACCAGAAATCAAAGTATAACCAAAGTTTCTGGAATGAGCATTCTTGTTCTGCTTCCTCTCCTCTGCTCATCAGGAATCTGTGATGATGCAGTTCTGCGGCAACAAGTTGGACAAAAAGGATTTCTTCGGCAAGTCCGACCCATTCCTTGTCTTCCACAGGAGCAATGAGGACGGCACGTAAGTCCTTTTTTTCTCTCTCTGTCTCTCTCTCTCTCTCTCTCTTCCCTCTTTCCTTCTCCTCTTTCATGTTTGGTTTAATCTTTCCCTGCATCCATAGGAAATTGCTTTCATTGATTTGCCTCAGAACAAAAGCCAGGCTGCCTGTTAAAGCGTGTGAGTGAAATACAGGTGGAGAGGTGCATGTGTGTGTGTGTGTGTGTGTGTGTGTGTGTGTGTGTGTGTGTGTGTGTGTGTGTGTGTGTGTGTGTGTGTGTGTGTGTGTGTGTGTGTGTGTGTGTGTGTGTGTGTGTGTGTGTGTGTGTGTGTGTGTGTGTGTGTGTGTGTGTTTGAGAAAGAGAGAGAGTATTCGATCCAGCTCTGTGGACTCTCTTTTCCATCCTGCCGTGTGTGACGAGTAAGATAAGACCTTGTGGCCCTGAGAGAGGAAGATACTAAGTCCACCTACTAGCCGAGGGACTAATGAAATTACCTATTTGCAGTGTGTGCTTGTGTTTGTGTTTGTGTGAGTGTGTGTCTGGGCAGTCCTTTACCTTTACTTTCACTGAGTGGAAAGTGAGTGAGTATCAGATTTTTTCTTTTTCATCCCCACTTGATACATGTATTTTTGAAGTACATACCTCTCCATTACCTTTGCTGTTTCCCCCACCCCTCTTTGTGTCCTTCTTCAGGTTTACCATCTGCCACAAGACCGAGGTGGTGAAGAACACGTTGAACCCAGTGTGGCAGGCCTTCAAGATCCCTGTTCGGGCCCTTTGCAACGGCGATTATGACAGGTACTCCCGATTAGTCTGTTTCAGACTATAGATATATGTGGAAGCAAAAATAAGAATACCACAACCCCCGGCAACCACCTGAGTCCTAGAGGAAAATCATACTGAGGATGTCACTCAAGGTGATATACAGTAGGCAACTCCGGGGATATGATGGATGGCCTCTTAAGCCTTCACAATATAACACTGCCGGCTGTGGCTTGGATGTATTGAAAAAGCACACAAAAAAGTATTGTACTGTATATAAGGTTGATAAAGCACAGAAACATATTTACAATGACATTTGCTGTATTAGAAGACATACAGCGCATACTCATTCTTATTTATTATATAGGATCTGCTTCCGCTATTTTCAGGAGAAGACCAAGACTGAGGAGAAAACTAATGAGTTGACAAAAGTGTTCCAGTCGTGTGCTTATGTCCGTCCTCTGTGCCGATAGCAGTCTTGGAGTGAAAAGAGGCACAACGACGCAGATAATAGGGCTTAGCTTCGTTTAGCTTAGTTAGCAGACAGCAGCATTGATCTGAAGTTTGGTCCAATAAGCTTATTAGAGGACAACAACAGACTGAGGAAGCCCACAGTGGACTACACATACAGTGCACGCGCACACGTGCACACACGCACACGCGCACACACGCACATAACGTCTGCCTCTGTGCAGCCTGGGAAAAAGATAAGGATGAGCTCATGCTGGCAAACAATAGAGAACTGTGTCTTTCTGCTCACAGGTGCTCTGATGGGGGTGTGCTCACTCCCTCACACACACACACACACACACTATCTCTCTCTCACACGCACACACACACACACACACGCATGCAGTGAAGCCATAAGATTAACAAGCAAAAATCCTTAATTCCCTGTCACATCATCAAAGCCCCGAGTGACGGGATGTTCCCTACTGTGATGTGGCGTAACCCAGACTTAATAAGACACACGCCTATAAACACATGAATATACAGTATATATTTATATCTACACACGCACACATTATTTTGAAAGCTCTGCACACACACACTGGTTACTCTTGAGGAGAAAGTGTGACACCAACCGGGAAACGCACTCCTCTCCAGAGTGCCTACAATATCGCTATCAGCCAGCCACTTCCCACTCCTTACCGTTATTGCCTGCTTTCCTCTAACGTGCGCCTGACTCTCTGTGCAGCTCTAAAGCCCATTAATTATGGTTGATATTTCCTACTCTCTCATACTGAAAGCTGGGGAGGATGGAAAAGTTTAGTTTTTGTCTCCGGTATTGAAATTAGATAAAGCCTGTTTTGGAAAGTTGTCCAAGTTGTAAGGCGATTACAGTGAGTTCAGTAAAGTCATACAAAATTCATAAAATACTGTCTGGTTACAGACTTTTTACACAGCAATACACGATACAAAATTGATCTGTCTCTACTTCCTTCTGTGTTGAAGACGAACTTAATTGACTGAGAGGGTACGAGACTGTTTTTCATTTATTTTCTGTCTTTTTTTTACACAATCTTATCTTCTCCCTCCTTCACGGGCTCTCGAGCAGAGTGCCTTTTGCTCTCCTCGCTTTAATTCAGTCTCCCTTCTTTTATCCCCTTGCCTCACCCCTCTCCTCTATGTATCGCCCTCAAGCTTTTGTCAGAGAGAAATGACGCTCCCATGGAAGATATTGACAGATAGAGTGGAGGCACAACGTAATCTGTCCGTGGCAGACTATTCTATTTCTTTTACCATTTCCTTGTAAACTGTAATGGGATGCCGAAATAGATGTATCTGGTGACGGGGAGAGCACAACACTGGAAGCAAATACAGTGTTGGAATAAAGAGCAGACAGTATGTTGAAATAAAGATAAGCTGCAGAATGGATCTGCTTACAGCAACAGCTCAATGACAACAATGAGAGAAAAATAAAAGAAAAATCTTATCAGTGTATTATATAATAATAATGCGTGGAAGGGAGCCTTTTAACACATTCTTAATTGTGTTTGTTGTTACTCCTGTGAAAAACATTGCAATTGCGCTTGTTCTTTTATCGTAAACGTCTTGACTATCTTTTGCCTCTCCCAACAGAACAATCAAGGTCGAGGTGTATGACTGGGACAGAGATGGCAGGTAATTCTTTTCCCCTCACTCAAAAAACATAATCTGCAAAACACACCATCATAATGGTTTATATTAATTACAGTAGTAACTTGTGATCAGTTGTAGAGAAGTTACCAAACGACGTTTTGGGCCATGGTCAGACACTCGTCCTCTAACTTTAAGATTTCCTTTGTCTCAGTACCTGATGAAAAACACATCTTGCCTTTTTCATCACAGGGCTATTTCTGGCCGCCCACTTAGTTTCACAAAAATTCGCAAAACAACACAAGTAGACTATGGAATCCCAGTTCTGACAGAAAAATTAAGAAAGCAGAACCAAAGTAAGTTAAAAAAAAAAAGTCATAAATCAGACTGCTTAATGAAGAGTCTGGATTCTGGCTGCCGACAGCCAGACAAAGAGAGAGGAGTGACACATTTGTCGAGCTGCAGTTTAACGGGGAGTGATTTCTCTATTCTTCATACGCAGTCTGTTCAGTGTCACTCGCAATCTGATGGAGGGAACACCACCACATTTCGTGTCCTGTTTTTTTCAATGGGACTAAGGAACGCTTACAGTTTTTAGCAAGCGGTTTGGGTTAACTGAGTGTTATTCAATCATTTCTGTGTACATTGAACTGTCCGCTGTCCTTTTTTTTTTTACCCGTGGTGCTGTTGCTTTATCACTCACAAATCACATCATCGGTACTCACTCTTTAAATTAACTAAGTTGTCTGTATTTGCGAGGTGAAAGCATTTCAGTTTGCCTTAAAAACTCTCAACTTTCTCAGGTTCTCCTTTTGTTCTGTCTCCCTGTCTGTAGTCATGACTTTATTGGAGAGTTCAGCACCAGCTACAGAGAACTATCCAGAGGGCAGAGCCAGTTCAATGTGTATGAGGTGAGTGTGGTGCAGAGAACCGCAGAGTAAAAAGGACCAGCAGAGAGTGAATGCAAAGTTTTCGAGACACTAAAAATATTACTCTGCTGTTTACCGATGCACCCCTGTAATATTGTCCAACTCACAGTGGACATGATGGAAAAGGGATCAAAACTCATGCAGCACAATCAGCGATAGTGCTTCTTTTTTTTTTTATTCCACATATTCTTCTTCTCCGTTAAAACCTAGCGTCTGCACTACCCTCAATCCAACTTGATCCCCAACAGAGATTTGCCCGACCGACGCTGACCCGCTGTCCCACCATTACCAGCCTCTCATATATTTATATATGAAATTTCATCCTGCTATGAGGATGCTGATCTCCCGCTCCAACGCATGCATCCCATACATCAGAGTAAATTCTATATCCAGTGCTTGCAACATGTGGGCCGGGCCTCACTGGAGTCCAACAATTCCAATCCCAGTGCAGATGTATTTTCTCAGGACAACTTGCTATAGACTTGAAAAATACTTACAAACAACATTCCTCTCATCTTGGACATCTCAGTGATGCAAAAACTCGGAGATCTGCACATTGAAGGCTAAGTTGCTAAACTATCTGGAGAAATTATGGAAAAACATTAATTTAATTGCCATAGATCTAAAATGTTTTATGTTTTTTTGTGGAGAGTATATAAAGATTAGGATGAAAGGGGTCTCATAAGAGTCTGTCAATGCCAACCAAAATCTTACACACAGGAATCCAGCTGTGCATTTTTAATCTCCCTCACGTTCTCTCTTATGCACACACACGTACACACAAACACCGACTGTTATGAGGGCTTATCCTCTCCCAGGAAGAGTCGACACATCTTGATTAACAGAGTACCACGCTGAGGAGAGAGAGAGAGCGCGTGGGCGACTGTCATATTTTACAAGGCTGCTGTTTGTGTAATGTAGCGCTGAGTTGTGCACAGGCACTAAGTTGCACAAGGACGCGTGGACGTAGACACGCGCAAAGTTATTATGTGACTCCTGGCCTGTTTCTTGACCCCTGCTTTTCCTGACCCATGGCTGTCAGTTACAGAGTGGATAATGGCTCTGCATTGCTAAAGGGCACTCGGTGTGTGTGTGTATTTGTGTTACGGCCAAGTTCCAATCGCTGCACCCCACCACCAGAGGAAAATGTGTCCTTGCGTGCACCTATTGCAGTGTGGACCAAGGAGAAAAGCATAAATCCACACATTTGTATGTAGTTACCCTGGAGGCCCTGTCGTTCTGTTCAACCTTGGCACAGTTTAATGAGACCGCGGAGCTCTGATTTAAAAGCCCAAATCCACTGTTTGGGATTCAAAAGGAGTTTCCGCTCTGTTTCTGGCTGGTCCCCCAGAAAAAGTGTCTCTTTTCTAACAGCTTCACAAAAACAAAAGTATGTCAAAGCAATAAGTACGTCTGGTTTAGATGCAAAAGAATCTTTACATGTCCAAGGAAACGATGATCGTGTACTCACTGTTCTATTCCATATTCATGAAGTCACACCAACCGGTTTAGAGCCACAGTTCACCCCTGAAGTTTACTGCTCCTCTGGATATGTTGGGCTTTATGTGCATGACTTTAAGGCATATTCATGGTGGTGACTAGTTTAGGGAGGTGTGTATTTAAAGATAGAGAGGGAGAGCAGGAAGGAGGGAGGTACAGTGTACACATTGTACTATGACCTCCACTACCACAGTTAAATTTACAGTTAATTTCAACTACAACTTTTCCACTTCTGTTAACGAACCCTAGTTTGAAATACTTTGTCGAATGACAAGGTATTTTGTGAATGTTTATTGAAATGAAAGATTGAAAGTAATTGATGTTGGTGTTACAAGAGAGAATCCTTTCTTTTTTTTTTAAAGGTGATAAATGCAAAGAAGAAAGGGAAGAAGAAAAAATACCTTAACTCTGGAACGGTAAGGCACCACATGCATAGTTTTTTTTTCTTCTAATACATATATTTATTTTAACTACATTCATAAAAAGAATAGTTCTAATCTTTGATTATGATCAGCTGAGCGGCATTCGAATCCATTGTAAAATAATAATATGAAATAGAAAAGGAATACACCTGTGACCGCGTTACATCAGTATTACTGCACCAAACAGATTGTTTTAAGATGTCGATTTTGTTATTGATTTTGACGTAGCATGGATGAGTGGTTGAAAGAGATGGACCAGACAGGATAAGAAAAAAAAGGAAACACGCTGGGGAAAAAAATGATTTTCACAGATGATATGGTCCGATCGCTGATTTCAGACTTGGTGTACAGAGAAAGATCTGATTATTGATTCTAAAACGACTCCAAGTTGTAACAGATTTTTTAAGAAGCTGGCAAAAACTACCCCTGGCTCGCCAAGCAACACTGTAGAGAAACTCTGATGCAAAGATATCACATCATCATAAATTTGAATCGTCATTTTTTAAACTATGACGACAGAAGATGCTGAAGCAATCTCCTGCTTCTGACGCGGGGCCAATGAAAACACACCTTTCCACAGTCAAAAACTCCTATAGCAAAGAGGTGTGCTTACATAACTGAACATCTACAACTGCATAATTATTGGCGATGTTAATAACCACCCCAATGTTGGTGTTGCTAGGCAACCATTACGCTAAATGTCGCTGAAAACCACATTGCTTTGTGGAAGAATTTATTATTTGCCGTCAATAAATAATCAAATTTTTTTGTTGCTGCATGTTTATCTTATGTGACTTTGCCAGAAATATGTAGGAACTGTCTCATTAGAGCACTAAGCCCTTAAGGTTTTGATTTACAATGACTTTACAGCAGCTAAAGTGCTTTTACACATGACGCGAAGCCTCTCTGAGCTTATTCCTTCATTAAAAGGCAGAACGATGCTACAGTGCTACAGTACGGAACTTATTTTCCTAATGCTTACGTAATTGACTTGGTCGTTGAACTTACTGCATCAGTTAGAAGCTGAGTGTGGCCTTCTCACTTCCAGGTAACACTGCTGTCATTCCTGGTGGACATCGAGGTCACCTTCCTGGACTACATCAAAGGCGGGTGAGTCAATGACCATGCATTTTGTTGAACCCACGCTAAGAGATGGGAATTGTAGCCCGTTAATGAGAAGCAACATTGCTGAGTGTGTGCCGGCCCCTGTCTCGATCATAACCCCATCATGACTCCGTGTCTGCAATATGTGAGTCAATCAGATGGAAAAAGTTTACATTTGCATGTGTGGGACGAAGGTCCCACCTGAAGTCAAGATTGTGTGTAATCTTGCATTGTCTTGCAGCGCTCGCCCGTTCCATGTGTCACCGTGTGCGCTTGCATCGTGTGTGTCTATTTGCCTGTGCTTGTGTACGTTGCTCAGGAGGGTTGACCATGTGCAACCAGGTGTGACGCGATCGCTCGCCTACACACTCTGCCTTCATTAGACTCACAGAGGGGGAGCCTGTCAAGGGAGAGAAGGTGTGTGTGTGTGTGTGTGTGTGTGTGTGTGTGTGTGTGTGTGTGACTTTTGTATACCTCTGTTCCTGCTGCCCTCGTGGCTGTGCTGTGTTCTGTACGGTAGGTGTTACAGAAAGTCAGCTGGCTTTTGAAGAGGATGAACACCGTTTTCAAGTGTTTGCCATAATTTGAAGCGAAATCATTAAAACAGAGACAGACAAGAAGTCTGTTCTCTATCTCTTTCTGATATGCTTTTTTGTTTGTCTTTTTCAAAAGAGGTAACACTCTAAGATGGAGTATTAGGGTCCTTGAATGGAAACACTTGATTAAAAATAATATAGTCATAATATTATGAGAATAATGGAATAATTGTAGGCAAAATAGATTAAAGTCGTAATGTTATTTACAAGAAAATGTTATTTTATGAGAAAAATATGTAATATGCGAATAAAGTAGTAAATTTAGGCTACGTGTCATTTTAAAGGGGGAATATCAGACGAGAAGCTTTACATGATCAAATTACCACTTTATTCTCCTAATATTATGACATTTTTCCTCAATAAATTCTGACCATATTATTTTTCATGAAATATTTTTACCCTTTCTTCTTATTAAATTTCGTCTTTATTCTCGTAATATATATATAATGACTTTATTGTAGAATTTCTGAATTTTATTTCTTCAATATGGCCCAAATACTCCTACTAGAAATTGCTTGAGCCAATGAGAGGATTACCTGAGAAACCCCCACTGGCTTTGCTACGCTGTCTTCTCCCTGCCCTGCGTGTGATTTAGTAAGTAGTACTACTTTGTAGTAACCGCCTCTTCTCAACGCATATGGGATTTAATTTCATTGAGGTGGCCAGAGCAACGGTTTACTGTAAGTTACAGTGTGAGAGTAGAACATGGAAGAAAACATGTAACTTGTGAATTATTTTATCGAATGGCTCAATGAATAAGTCAATAAACCGATAAAATTCAATGCAGCTATGTTTGTCAATTGTTCAGCATGTGTCCCTTCATTGCCCAAGGCGTGAATTTATTATAGTTCATGCCTCAAGACCTCTTAAGCTATGAACTCTGGGACCAACCTTGTTCCCCAAAACCCACACTACACATTAATTATAAGCAGCTTTTGAGTATGAATTTTATTTTTGCTGGAGAATCTACAAAGTAAACTCAAAAGTGGCAGTATACGTAGTATTTTTAAAAACAAACATATTTTTAAGTGTGTTGTTGATCCCTCAACTTCTACCTGTTATCAGGAAGATGATTATTTGCTTTTAAGGTAAACCTTTATGTGTCTGTGCGTTGTGGTTATGCTAAAACTATTATTCCTATTTCAAAAAAACGATTTCGTACTTTGCTACAGTCGCACCAATGGACGCACTCGCGCGCACAACAAAAACTCGCTCGTGCATCTCCCCTGAAATCCCTCACACACGTCTGAGCCTTATCAGACGGTGCACACAGGTATTTTTTCTGATTTGCCAGAGTCATCGCGTCTCATTTTCTTTGTGCCTATTCACAGCTCTCCTCCCCGCTGCTCTCTTGTCCTCTGATTGACAGCTCCTTTTGCTGCTTCAACCCAATCAGCCAATTGTTCATTTGGACCTAATTAGGGAACATGATCTGCCGGCAGCATTAGCATAAATGACTGATTCCAGAAGGCTCTGTCTCAATCCAGAGCATCTCTGCTGCTCCCGTTCCTTTCTCTCCCCCCGATAAAGCATCATTGCCACCCATGGATTTCAATAAAGAGGACTCTATTCACGAGCTTGATGAGGCTAGAGAGAAAAAAAAAGAAAATTGTTGACTATATCTTTCATTTTGAGTGGTGCCATTCAAGGCAGGCCTGTCAGTCATGGGGACAGATATTGTTTCCCCTTGTTTGGTGTTTGTATTGAAATCATTCTGAGAGGTTATTATTAGATAGAAAGAGCAGAATCCAAATCTTTTTGTGGAACCATTTGGGCTCGTGTTAAAAAGGATTTTTTTTTACAAATATAAGACCTTTTAAAAATCATTAAATTTTCTTGAATTCCAATTGCCTGGGTCTTCATTTTTTTTCAAGGCATGTCACCATCAAAGTTTAACTCAAAGATTTCCTCGTTTCCGCCAGACTGAAGAAAAAGAATTACTAGTTCCGATATGCGCTGTGCCGTCAGTCTGTTTTAAGCTCATGTGTTCAACCAATGCTTCTAGCAAGCCTGCTAGCTGGTTTATGAACATGGAGAAATGCAAGTTTAATGATAAGTGGCTTGAGAATGACAAGTATATTTTCTCTTATGATGTGTATTTCCATTTCAAGTGGTAATTTTTTTCCCCAATATCAGACTAACCTGACTTGATGCAGGTGCAAGCTGTATCTCCTCTCTTCTCCTCCTCTCCTCTTCTCTTCTCTCTTCTCCTCCTCTCCTCTCTCTTCTCCTCCCCTCCCCTCCCCTCTCCTCTCCTCTCCTCTCCTCTTCTCCTCTCTTCTCCTCTCCTCTTTTCCCTTCTTCTCTCTTCTCCTCTCCTCTCCACCCCTCTCCTCTCCTCTCGCCAGATGGACACAACCTGCAGCATCTGCTTGCATATCATCAAGAGAGGTCACGTCGCGCGACCTCTGATGCCGTTTTTAGGCCACGCGGTGCACTCATGCATGCATTTCCTTCTGGCACTTAGATATAAGAGGAAAGTCGACTTGTTGTGAACATTTTCAACATTTTTTTGTTTTTTTGGGGCTTAAAAAGAACATTTGACCATCGCTACCACCTTTCTCAACACTATGGTTTCCTGCGTTTTATAGATACCAATTGATGATTAGTGATGATTAATCCCAAGAGGATTTGGAGAATTCACAGCTGACACTTAACATAAAAAAGAATACAGCTGAAAACAACAATATCTGCTCGTGCTGATGGCACTGATGAGGCTACATGGTTACAGTGCTATAAGTATTCGTCACTTAGGGTTATAAATAGGAAGTTAAGGCAATGGACTATATATGGACAGTATAGAGAAAGACTGGTTGTCGTGACGACTGGCTGCAGTCTGTCTCGTCTCTAAAATGATTAAGGATATGCTGCTGCTTCGATATTGTTTGAACACTGCAGAAAATTACAATAAATTCTTTCGATGCTTCACTTCATCACTGTCCATAATATATACAAACAGCATATTTGGTGTAAGGTGAACATGAGGGCCGCATTGTTCTGTTGTTTTGAGTGGGTGGGTGACAAAGAGAAAATGCAGTACGGTGTTTTTTTACACTATGTATATTTTTCCTTTACTGTTGAATATGTTGTCTGTTTCTAAAAATATAAAAATGTAATGTTATAGATAGAATTCAGCTAAACAGCGCCCATTGTTTTTGTCTCTCAGACTCGGAGGCTGTTGTCCAGATACTGTGTATGAAACAATGTGGGAGAGGTGTTGTCATGGTCACATGATACATACACACACGCAAGGACACACACACTGACTCACATATATATGTTGTTAAAGATACAGGCACAGAAATGCCAGGAGGAATAAATTAAAAGGGGAAAGGGAAAGTGAGAAGCCAACCATTTCTCACTGCGGCTGCACAGAGGTGGTGCGTCTCACTGAAACCCTTCCCTCTTCACATACAGACCAGAAAGTCAAATGTAAGGAATAAAAGAAGACCAGATGAACCATTGTCTCTAATCTGTTTTAATAATTTTAGGCAGTCATTAGCGTTGTTAATATGCAGTGTTTCATGTTCATTTGACTGTACATCAACCTGATTAATCCGTCCCCCCAGTGAGGCTTGGGTGAAATTACATTTTTTATAGAGAAGTGTGTGTAGCAGTGTATATCTGCCTGAAGCAAAAGGCTCAGGTGAACTTTCAGTTTATGAAAAAAAATTTTTTTTAAAGCAACATGACACGATAAAGCTGGTTACTGGAGAAGTTCCCTTCTATCTTCAGGACACAGTACGATAAGGTTGGCTTTCTTGAAGCGAGGCTGAGCTCACATTCGTCCTCCCTCTGCTGAAACTCAGTGATGTGATGTTGTGATAAAAACCCACTGCCTGTGGAAATCATTTATCGCCTCTGCCAGAACCTTTCTTTTTGCCGACTCTCCGGTTTTGAACCTGTTTTTTCGCTGCAGATCACTTTTTGCTGCTCAGGTAGTTTTGTATCTGCATGGGCAAGTGTTTTCCTGCCACCTCTCATCCACAGAAAGAAATGTAACTCACCATTGATGATAGCAGGAGCAGCAGTTCACCTCATGCTGGTTTTGACGCTGCGTTGAAAACTAATTTTATTTGTATGAACACAGAAACGTATAAAACACAGGGAAGATTTTAATGAGGCAACCCATTTGAAATAATCATTGATTTACAGAATTTTTCCAAAATGCCAATGACATCCAGAAACGTGGGAAAATCACTTGTCTCCCTGAATGTTGTCTGATTAATGCGGAGGGTGTCGTTGACCTTTTATGGAGAGTGTCCTGTGCTCTGGTCTGGTTATTAATATTCTCTCCATTATGAGTCAAAATGATGATGTCAAACATCAGGGGCGGTTTTCACTTTGCAGAGCAAGAATCTCTGACGCCGAGCGACGGGAGGCAATCATGGTCAAACTGCAGGGGGTTTGATCATGTCGATCAATAATAGTGATTCAACAGTTGCAACTCACTTTCATATTCGGTCAATATCTGCTGCCCTGGAGCTGTTGCCAATCCCTGCTTTTGTGTTAATCTGCTTGACAGCCTTTGAATTGTAGATTGTGGTTCTGAATCATTCTTGCTGATGAATTCTGACATTGTCGTTTTCTTGTGCTGCCGCGTTTAATCACAGAACACCCCCCCCCTCCTCCCCCTTTTAGCTTTTCTCTGCCTTTTGTCATTTTTAATTTCCCGTCCTCCAATTCACCTTGTGGTTTTTTTTCTGGCTGTCCCTCCACGCTCCCACAATTGGAGTTCCTCTCTCAAACGCTGTGTGTGTGCGTGTGTGTGACAGAGAGAGAAGAGAAAAGAGGGCATGTATAATTTAGGTTGCGTTGCTGAAGCTTGTCTCTGCCAGTGCGGAGAACTGGACCAGAATTCACTCAGACCCCCTCTCTCTGCTCCCCTTGTCCTTGCAGCCGTCCCGGATAAAAAGCTACTAACCGCTGGAATTTCCTTGACACCAACCTATGAATTGCTCTGTAATTCACCTTTTGTCACTTTTTACATTGCTGTTGGAGGAAAACATTCAGTCAGTGTTTTATCAACTGATAAGGTTTAACTGAAGTGACAATTTGATATAGTTTTTATTTGTTTCTGTTTAACAGACATTACAAGAAAAATGTTGCCAGAATCAAATCATCAATTTTACAAAAAAATTAGAACATCAATCAAGCCTAAGATGCAAAGACAGGACTTTCCCACTCGACCATAATTTAGCTCAAACATGTGTGTATACATATTTGAATAGAAGAAAACAGTAGGATTCCAGCTTCATAATCTATTCAGGAAATTAAAGTAAAAATGCAATTTTATTTAGCTACTGAATAATTTCTCCACTTCAACTAAGACACGTCTTTTAAAGACACATGTACATTGTCACACATTAATATATCTACTTCCTTTTCATTAAATGGCGGCAGCACGCTTTTTATACCCAGTTGCCATAGTGAATAGTGTGAATAAACGTGCTTGGACTTGACTCAATTTACTCTGATCTGCTGTTTCCCTTCTGAAGGTTAGTCAGAGTTCAGGGCTAGGTCCACACATTTGTTTATCCTGCTTTCTGGACCAGGCCCCCTGATCATTTAGACCCCGTTCAGACCTGGTATTGACATCCGTCCTGGGTCGTCTGATCACAAGTGGACCACATAAGTACCGGGGGGAAAGCGCCCAAGACGCGTTGAGGAGGCATCAGCCAAACCTCATTTGGTGGTGGTCTGGGGCGCATGTGACCACTCACTCACACTCGCATGACAACGGACATGTGTATAGACAGACTGGCTAAAAACAACATCATTCGGTCTTTGCAAACACAAATGATGTGCATGTGCAGAAGTGAGATCGGTGTGATCGGATCTCCCAGGACGGATGTTAATGCCAGGTCTGAACAGGGCCTTGAACTTTTTCCTACCTCTGCCCCTCCCTCTCCCTCTCCCCTTCTCGTTCTGTCCCCTCCGGACAGCACGGGGCCTGCACTTCACATGGCCTGCTGAGGTGACAACGATGATGAGCTACTGGCTGTTTGACACTAACTGAATACAGAAGATGTGTATAGGACAGACAAGGGAGGCTCTTGTTTGTGATTTTGTGTGTGTGGGGGGGGGGGGGCAGCGGGTGGGTGTTGGCGTGAAAAAGCGTGTGACAGTGCGCTTAACCACATCCTGTTCCTGCAGGTTAACAAAATTGGAAATGTTTTGATGGAGCGAGCCGTTCCACTCTCTCATGCTGGGCGCTGTGATGTTCTTTTCCCTGCCTTGTTTCACCTCTCTCTCTCCGGTCATGCTTTCTCATGCGTCTGTCTCTGCTTTCCGCATTTTCTCTCAGAAACTGCAAAGTTTGTGTGAGGCAGAGCAAGTTAAGTCAAATCCAATCAGGAAGTTAGAGCTTGTAAATAGATTATCTAGTGACATGAATAGGTTTTTTTTTGGTCTTATCATCATCATACAGAGCGGACTCATCTTTTGGCTACAGCCAACTTCATTGGTCATCAAAATACAGATGATGGAAAGAGACATAATATGATTTATATCATAAATCTTAGTATCTTATGATACTGTATTTCCATTCTCTTTGATTGTGACCTCTATTTTTTTTTTCGCCCAGCTAGCAGCCTGGCTCTAAGGATGACAAAGTTGATCAGTTAATTGCTTTGTTCTTGACTGAAATACTATTGGAAGGATGGCAATGTCATTTTGTTCTGACATTCATGGTGCCCCAATTGTCTTTGGTGAAAGTCTAAACATTTTTACCTATCCATCTAAATATCTCGACCCGTACAGGCACTACATGACAAAACATTTGGACACATATTGACGATCCCCAAATGATTTGGTCAGTGTTCTAAACACCCTGGATCACCTAGCATAGAATGACTCTAGATGTTAATCTTGTTTGCCTGAGCGCAGTGATGACTTTTGGTAACTCATCAAATTCTGTTGTTTTCTAAATTGTGTGTGCGCGTGTGTGTGTGTGTGTGTGTGTGTGTGTGTGTGTGTGTGTGTGTGTGTGTGTGTGTGTGTGTGTGTGTGTGTGTGTGTGTGTGTGTGTGTGTGTGTGTGTGTGTGTGTGTGTGTGTGTGTGTGTGTGTGTGTGTGTGTGTGCGCGCGTGTGCGCGACAGAGAGAGTGAGAGAGGGATGCTGATTGATGAATAATCTTTCTGCTTTTGTCTTCCAAGGACCCAGATTAACTTCACCGTGGCCATTGATTTCACAGCTTCCAATGGTAGGCCTCCAAATAAACACACAAACATACACTTTGGACACACCCACACAAACACACACTCACACTTTGAGACCTACAAAGTGCACTGAATGCCCAGGGAGTATTTATTTAAATATATGCAGATGGGGAATCTAGTGTTATCTAATAGCTCTCTCCATCACACCTGAGTGCAGTGACATGCTCTGATGGCCGTGATGAAGGACTGTGTTATACATCTACCCTTGAGCTCAGTTGTAGGAGGACAGGCGGCAATAGAGCCAAATCCTATTAAATCAAATGAGAGCTTTCGGGCAGTAGATATATTAAAAAAAAAGGGTTTGAGGTTGAGGTGTACTCGATCCTGCCTGGCTCTCATTATAACCTCAATATCGAATGGTGGCTGGTAACGTTCTGCAATTTATTCAAACACGGCTTTAATAAGGATATGAGAAGGCATGTTCGGGGAGATCGAGATCAAGTGTCGTATTAATACGACATTAAGTTCATTAGCAGTCAATTTAGCTCCCCACGGTGATGGAATCAGAGGACTCATGCATGTTGTGGTGTCACACAAAAGCACTAATGGTGATCCACTAGATATCTTTTAGTTAAAGTCATGAACCTGGTGCTGTTTAGGGGCCATTTAATCACAGCCGTGCACCTTCGGCATACAGCGAACGCCTGCGGCCTTTAAACAGGCAGCTGGCCGAACTAAACTTTAAACATGGTTTGAAAGGTTCTTGTTTGGCAAGTAAATTACTGTGGACTTTTATTCTGGGGTTTTTAACACTGACCCCTATAAACACATCACTGTTGCGCCCACAGAGAATACTCTGACTCGGTTTGTCCGCATGTTCCCTTTGTCACAAACAGGTAACCCAGCCCAGCCCACTTCGCTCCACTACATGAGTCCCTACCAGCTGAATGCCTACGCCATGGCCCTGAAGGCAGTAGGGGAGATCATCCAGGACTACGACAGCGATAAGATGTTTCCTGCGCTGGGCTTCGGCGCCAAGCTACCGCCCGACGGACGGGTCTCCCACGAGTTTGCCTTGGTGAGAGTGAGACAGGGATGGAAGGGAACGGTTAGAGGAAGGGAGGAGGGAGTGGAGTTGTTCCCTGCATCGGGCTTTTAACCCCAAACCATAATTAGTGTTGGAATGTTCATTGACATAAGTTGGCTTTGAGCTAAGTGTTCAATTTTTATTTATTTGTTTACTATGATTATTGTATGTACCTTCAAGACGTGTTTGTTCCGTCCGGCTCCTGCTCTGCATCTGGGTCTGTTGAACCGTATCTGGAATCAATCATGTGAGTCAGTCGTCTCCTCTTTTGTTCGATGCAGAATGGGAATCCTCAGAACCCGTACTGCACAGGTATCGACGGTGTGATGGAAGCCTACTACCAGAGTCTGAAGTCGGTTCAGCTCTACGGTCCCACCAACTTCTCCCCCGTCATCAACCACGTGGCCAGGTATCACACGAACACACATGATTGAAAGAATGAAATCCTCCTTCCTCAGTCAGCACTTGCCTTCCTCTACTTTTCCCTCTTAACTTGTTTCTTTTTTTCCATTTAATTTACATTTTAAAATTTACACACTCTTCTACACTTGTGTATTTGCGATCACTGCTCATATAATGATCTTCAAAAGCGTGAAAGAACAAAGAGTACAGTTCACACTGCGATTGACACAACATGTTTTTGTTGTAAAAAAAAAGGAGGTCTGTGCGACGAGTGTTGCCAGGTAGCTAACGAGAGTGAGAGGAAGAAGGGGGGAGAGCTGGGGACACATACAGAGAAAGTACCTGGCAGCTGATTGCGTGTTTGTTTCTTTCTGTCTTTCCGATGGTAGCATCATTTATGCCTCAATGAAAGCCAGGCACACACGGGATCCAGTCAAATTTCTCTAAACAAAAAGAGAGAAAAAGAAAATTAAGAAACTATTCATGCAAGGTATGTAATTAAAGAGATGTGCTGAAGTGAGGTCTCTCATCAGGTTACTTCACATATTTAGCACATAATTTAGTGAAATTTAAATTGCATAGTCACACGCGACGAGCCAAATGCACTCTGAAGGGAAATCTTTGAAAAGAGCATTAATACAGAAGCAGCGGTTAACTTTTTTTTACACTGCCTGTAATGTCACCTGAACGCCCCTTTCCACTTATCCTGACTCATCTGTTCTTTTCATCAAACCCTATTAATAAATGTACCTCTTTGCTTTTATCCACGCCTCTTACGCATTCAGTTATTTCACTACTTAAACTGATCGCAAATTTTTTTACACTGATTACATAAAAATCATGATTTGACACCATTGTCACGTCTTTACGTGACCTACAGAGCTGGAAGCTGAGCTAATAACCTGCTGGCTGTAGCTTCATGTTTAGAAAGTGGTGTTGATCTTCTCATCAAACTCTAAAAGCAAAAATGTCCCCCAACTACTCTTCCAACACCCCTAACCGTCATCTTCTCTTTTCTCCTCTTTTGACTTTTGAAAACTTTATTGATTACTTCACATTTGTTTTAATGTGGATCAGTGTTGTCTGTCACTATTGTCCGTAAATTCCATGAAAACAAGGCAGAAAAATCAAATACAAAGTAGAAAATAAAATGTTTATGTGTCTATATAAAAGATATTCGTGGGTTGTTGTTGTTTTTTTTACTGTAATATGTTACAACATTTTCCATCAGCCCCTTTGCTTCACTCAATCTCATTTACGATTTCTTTGCTCCAAAAATTCAGCCTCAAGAATCGGTCCAGCTCAGCTGGATAAGCACCAGGCTATTCGGCATACATTCTACGAAGCCTCATTAAAAACTTTTAAAACTAGGCGCCGTGGTTTTTCCACAACTTTAAGCCTGTTAATGTTGCCACGTACAGGCTGTTATCATGTTGTGGTTTTTCCCATCGTCCCTCTTCTGCAGCTTCAGGCCCTACATCGCTACATCCTCCTATCTCCACTTCGAATCCTCTGTTTTTTTGACCGCCCCTCGTATATTTTAGTATTCACTCCGACATTCACCTTAGTAAGTTGACCCCCGCTCTCTCACGTCCACGTTTTTAGTCCTGTCTCCCGTCTTACTCCATTTGTTGTGATCATCTACAGTGAGTGACACTTGTGACAAGTTATCATTTATCTCCAATGGAGAGAAGACACAGACCTCACATCCAAGTGCAGAGAGGTGACATGTAGTACAAAGCGAGACGACTGAAATAATCTCAAGTGTGTAAATATCAGTAAATCACCTCATGACTCACGTGGAAGTGGGAGGTCACACTCGGCATCAGCAAATGAAAGCCATATTAAGCTGGGGATCTGTAGAATTGACATAAAGATAGAAGCACTTGACAGATTAAGTTTCTACAGAGACATTTATTCAGTGATTAAAATCATTTCAGCACAGACATAACGACAAAGATGTGTGTGTTTTGTTTTCTGTGCACAGGTATGCAGCGTCGGTGAAGGACGGCTCCCAGTACTTTGTGCTCCTCATCATCACAGACGGCGTCATCTCAGACATGGCCCAGACCAAGGAGTCTATTGTCAACGTAAGGGGCATCTCTTGTAGCTGTAGACACCTGACCAGTGCACCCTGACCCCCTAAAACAAAAGAAAAATAAGACATTTCAGCAAAAGGGGAGTTCAAGTCAAATGATGCGTCTGTGAGTGGGATCAATTATAATAACGATGATGCATCCACTTGCTTGGAAGTGTACTGGGCTCCAAGCACCCCATACAATTTGGAGTTATTCCACTTTTGTTTCTGAAAGTCAGCTTGTTTATGTATAGATAACTGTCAATGTCTTTTTTTTCTTATTTTTCTTTACATGGTTATTTCATGTTTTTAAGTCAGTGAGTTGTATGAAAATGTTTGACCAGCTGCTTATCATTCTGTTGTGAAAACAAAGATAATTAAAAAGAAAAAAAATGGGTTGGCATAAATAGATATTAGCCATTGTCTACATTTCCATAATTATGCAGTAGTGTATAGTGTTTTATAGTGTAGTATAGTATAATTCAGCGATTGCACAAATGAAAACCATGAATAAATATATGGAAATGAGCAGAACTGTGAAACCCAGAGGACTAATTACATTTGAGCTCTTAAATCCTCATCATCGTTATTTTCTTTGCAGTAATTTGTCTCTGAATGAAAGACTGTAATGTAAAAAGACTGTGACAGTATTTCCTAATCAGGCTGTTTGATCAATCACGGTCAGCTCATAAATGCATTGACTATGAAATGACTCCTGTGAGAAAAGTCACATAGTCTTGGCTTTATATACAAGTAATGCTAGTCTGCTAGATCCATGCAATTCAAAACTGTACATAAATGTGAGGGGGAGGTAATTAGAATTAGAATTTACATTGTTTGAGATTTTCCTTATATACTGTGTAGTCTTTGCTAACTGTTTTTCTGTTTTTGTTATGTATTTCCTTTGCCATTCTCACATTTGACAGCACGTTATTCACCCTCCATCCTTCCTCTCCATCAATGTCAAGTCATTGCATGCTCCAGAGGGAAGCCAGTGTGCCGTGTAGAATGCAAACAAAACGAACAGTCAACATCAGCCATTTTTGTTAAAGCACTGATCCATCTCAGACCTTTAAGAGCGGAGAGGGAGGGAGGGAAAAGGGAGAGGAGGCGGTTGAAGAGTAAAATGTTAAGTTGAAAAGGAGGCGGCAGAGACGAGTGAACAGGGAGGAGGGAAAAAAAGAGAGCAAAGGGCAGGAGTGAGGTAAAGAAGACCTGTACTGAGGGGAGCAAAAAACTAAATGAGATCTGTTGATAAGATCATCCATTGCTCTGCTGCCTGAGGTCAACACATTACTCAAATACACTGAGCACACACACCGCTGGCCCCCTCTTCCTAACACACACACTCTTGACACTTTACACATACACATACCCACACACACAAACGCACAACACAAACACACGTCATTTGTAGGCTGTCAGTGAGCGAAGCCCATGGTGTTGGTTCTCCCTCGTCTCTAATATTATTCACTGTGATGTTTGCGACACACGCAGCGCTCCGGGAGGTGCTGAAGAAAACACAAGCATCGAAGATTCACACATATGCTTACACTTACTGTATGTAATGTAAATGTTGGCAAGACCTACATATGACATGATCTGTGAAGGCTTTGTTTACCACAAATGAAGACAAAGGCTGTATATGTCCGGTAGATGCTCAGCTCTATTAATGACCGGCACAGGGACAGTTTTTCACAAAAAAAATGTTTTGAAATCTTTTAAATGTCTCATATCTTTTACTCCTCTCTGCAGGCCTCCTGTCTGCCAATGTCAATCATCATTGTAGGGGTGGGGCCTGCAGAATTTGATGGTGAGTCAATGAGATATTTTAGATTTGTGAGTGATGAATGATATTGTTCAAACTGGTTCGATGATAAGTCAACTGCGTGCTAGTGTGCAGAATTTCATCAGACACCCACTGAAGTCCGGACATTTTCCTGAACTTTTCCGGAGAGGCTGTTTGTTAGAATGAAAATGTCCGCACACGTTGCTCCAGTAATTTTCCTGCTGTTGTGAACGCGTCTGACTCGGACAGTCTCCTTCTGCGTTTTTTCATATGTGGAAGGAAAATGTCCGGATTATTAGGTCCAGTTTTTCTTTTTCATGCCTGAAAATGGCTTGAGAGAGCTATTGTGTGCCTCTAGGCTGTTTCACCAACTGCCAATTAACACAAAATATGCAGAGAGTGACGCGGTAACACAATCAGCAGGACAACTGAGTGACACGCTGTGCGTTATATGTCTCACAATAACCATTCAAATTCAAATCTGAAATGTTGCCGTAATAGGGCGTTTTTTTGTTTTACTTGAGACGCTGCCACGTCTCGTCCCTCTAATGAAATGTTGAGGGCATCAGCTCGGCAGTAAATTGAACATTGCTTCATGTCCCTTTATAGACAGACACAATATTGTGTTAATCATGTTGTCATATTGCTTATTTCTAATGCAATACAAGTTGGATTTATTGCCATGACGCTGTCGACACTGATTGCTGATACAGGCTGTTATATATCTAACTCGCCTGGACCAGTTGTTTCACATAATATCAAACTGCCTCAACCAACTGAACGGGGGAAACCAGAAATCAACTCACCTCTATTGATCTTTGATTATTGATCTTTCAGTGGCTGGTTGTGTTTGTGGTTAATTGATATCCTGCTGGTGTTATGTCAGTGGTCTGTAGGTCTTGGTAGAAATAATGCACATATAAGAGGATGCCATTCTTTTCCGTCAATCCACCTCAACTGTTTTTATCCCTCTTGTTCTCCTAAGCCATGGTCGAGTTGGACGGCGATGAGATCAGAATTTCATCCAGAGGAAGATATGCCGAGAGAGACATTGTTCAGGTACACACTCCTGTCTTTCTTTCAGCACTCCTACATAAAGTCTGATTGTTTCGAAAGAAGTGAAAAATGAATCCACCTCCGACATTGTGAAGCAGCTCTGCCACTTGGGCACCTAGATTCTTCACCGTCACGCTTCTGATTTTATTATCTAAATCATGGCTGAATTTACACCTCTAGGTTGAATAACACATTTCTTTCCCCCTTCGACTTTGTAAGGTTCACATTTTGCCACTGCTGGAATACTACTTGTCCAATGGTTTTTCGTAAATAGTTAATTCAAGCAATTAAGAAGCACAAAATAAAGAAAGTCCCAATACAAGAAGAGATTTTAAGTAGGACCCACCTAAAAGCTGTTATCACCACCATCAGTTGGGACACAATAAGCCTCTGGAGTTTTTTGCCTGACTGGTCCACCACAGTTATGATACTTGATCTCAGTGTCAGTTGTTTTTGTTTTGTAATGCAAAAGTAACAGACTCACTCAGTAAAATGTTGATGTTGGGAAAATGTTTGACCATCAGGATGACAATTTGAAAATCTTCTGCACTTCCAAATAAATCCTCTTCACTGTAAGTTTAAAGGTGAGTGGCTATAAAAACACCTGAGTCCTTTCCAAGCTGCTCAACTCAAACCCCAAAAGACAAGACAGACACACACACACACACACACACACACACACACACACACACACACACACACACACACACACACACACACACACACATCTGCTCTGCTCCCCAGTTACTGTGAAGTCTGCCAAATGTCAGATTCTGTCTTTCACCCAGTCTCAGTGTCTCATTGAAGTGGATGGAGAGTCACATGGCCTAATGCTCACCTCAGAAAGCCTACAGGGCAGCGTGAGTTCAGCAGTCAGTTTTAAAATGGCACAATTAGTTTTTATTTACATGTTATTAATATGCATTCATCCCTTTTTTCCCACCTTTTTATTTGTATCCTTGACAGGGATCAGGCCCACAGTTGAATTTTTTGCATATTTACGTAATTCCCTGGCATCAAGACAGAGAGAAGATATGACAAACAAGAAGGCCGTGCTCGCCTCCTCCCTGACCTTTATACTGCCACTGTCATATTTTGCTACCTGGGCCCACGTGGGTGGAGGAGCCACACTCGTTAGTTGGCTTCTTTTTTTTTAACAAGCTGAAGTACACACACACACACACACACACGTACAGGAAAGACCTGTGGATTGTGTAAAACTAAGTTTTTAGCTGTGGAACATTGCGCCAGCTCTGCCTACAGGCTGCCATTATCAGCATGCTAATAACCCAGAGTGACGTGCTGAGGTTTACATTTCGCAGCGAGGTTCTCCAGCACAAATTGGCCTCTCGTATGATCCTGTAGCTGTAGGTGAGAGAAGATCATTAAGTAAATGAAAGGGAGACATCCTCATGTCTGTTCATATTTATAATTCAGCAATGTCTTCCATGTAAGAGCATATAACCGGTGAAGGTTTTGCAGCAGGTGGGTGAGGATTGTGAAGGAAGCTTGAGATAATAATTAGTGAGTTGCAACAGTGTGGACTGTTAGTTAAAGGAGTCAACAATAACATGTCCAAGAGTTTCCCAGCAAAACATTTTTGGTTATGTTAATTGAAGTTCCTGTTTTTAGGTGAAGTGACCCAGGTCATGGTCTGTAGCTCATAGAACAATGAAACGCTGAAAGAGTAAAGCGCATTTCAAAGCACTTTACTTTTTTTTTTAGACAGCAGTAGACAAAAGCAGGCTTCGCATTTCTGATCCGGCACCCGCTCACCACAGCCGCTCGCGCTAGGTTGACCGGCGGAAGAATGTGCGCAACAAGACGACAGCGGCGAGATTCAGCCATAAAACTTTCACGAACTGACGCTGACTGTCTGCGGACACACCTGCCGTCCTCTCGTGGATGCGCTGCCTCTGCGTGCACTGGAAGTTTCCGGTTCCTTTGCTCAACATTTGCATGTTTCCAAATCTCTTTGAATCACTTTAAATCACGTTTCCTCCCTCTCCTCCCTCTCAGTTTGTCCCGTTCAGGGACTACATCGACCGGACAGGGAACCACATCCTAAGCATGGCCCGGCTCGCCAAAGACGTCTTGGCCGAGATCCCCGACCAGTTCCTCTCCTACATGAGGACCCGTGGGATCAAGCCATCGCCGGCGCCGCCGCCCTACACGCCGCCGAGCCAACCCATCCAAACCCAGATATGAGGGGGGGGGGGGGGGGGGGGTTTCGCGGACGGGGGGGTTCACCGAAATGACTTTAACGCTCGAAATACTTCCAATTTCCTTAAAGCCGCTCTCCATGCCTTGTTGTCGTGGGTCACGGTGGTCTTTCTTGTGTTCAGGAAGCTGCATGTCGGGCCAAGGGAGTGGCGACAGGAAAAGCCAATGAGAGTCTGTTTACTTCCACCAAGCATTCCTGTTGCTGTCTGGTTTTTTATTTTTGACCCTTTTTTTTGCCTGGGAAACTCAGTCAGGCTTTGGAGAGAGTGTGGATTCTAGCAGGGAATGATCTCGTCTGCCCGACCCACCTGGAATGGGAAGAGGGAAGGGAACGAAGGAGCGATTCTTTAGAAACATTGAAGAGAGAATGTCTCCAGACACAACAAAAGGAATCACTTGATCTTAAATGAACACAAACTTCTCCTGTAAATAACTGGATGTGTCTAATCTCTCTCTCTCTCTCTCTCTCTCTCTCTCTCTCTCTCTCTTTCTTTCTCTGTCTCTCAGATAACTCACTGTTTACAGTAAATGCTGACAAGGATTTTTTACTGCTGATAATTTTATATACACATCGTTTCACTACGAAGCTTGTAATTCTTTCCAATTTCCTCCCATGTAATTCTCTCTCTCTCTCTCTCTCTCTCTCTCTCCTGGCGTGTGTGTCAGGTAGCAGCAGTGCAGGTTTCCTGGTAGCCCTTCTGTACCGTACCGTGCTGTACCGTACCGTACCGTACTAAATTTTAGTGTGTATTAACCTTTTGCATGAGTGTAGCCTCAGTCAAGTGCATGCGTTTAGTGGCACTACCTCCTCTACCCATCTCGCCATCTGTCCGTCAGTCTGTCCATCTGTGTGTGTGTGTGGGGGGAGTCACAGACATCACCCTGTCTGCCTGCCTGCCTGTCTGTCTGTCTGTCTGTCTGTCTGTCTGTCTGTCTGTCTGTCTGTCTGTCTGTCTGTCTGTCTGTCTGTCTGCACTGCTCTCAGGCCTGAGATGTCTGCCTGTCTCCCATGTTGCTGCGTTTCTTATTTTTATATCAGTCTCTCTCTTACTCTCTGCCTTTCCTTTCTTTTGTGCCTCTGTCACATTTACTAACTGTGTTTCCATCCAACTGTTTTCTTTTCCCTTCTCCTTTTTTTCCCTGTGGGAGTTTTAACAGAGCAGATGACGATTAAGACTCAGTTCTGCTTTTTATGCATCCACAACCTATTTCGGGTTCACTCGACAGTGTTCAGTGACTCAGTTTAACTGACGACAGATTTCTTTCAGAAATGTGATGCCCCCTTCTTAAGGTGCCCATTGTCCTCAAAAGCCAGTATGTGCATTATGACCATTATTTCCAAGTGCATTTGTAGGAAATACAGCTCAACATTAGCAGCATTATCAAAGGCTAATTTGTTCGAGCCAACGCGACGAAGGTTCAAACCATGCAATGTCTGTTTTTCAGTATTTCAAAGTAAACAAGTAGCATTTTTTGGACTGTTGAATGGGAACACAGCAACTTCTCTCTCTCTCACACTGTCTCTGTCTCTGTCCTTCAAACTGCCTTGGCAATAGGATGCCCACGTGCCCAGGGGTCTCGTCTCATTGTGTCGTCCCAACACCCACACACACCTTGCCCCATGTTTAAAACTGACAGCAGCTGCTCTCAAACAGAAAACAGTTTGAGCAAAAAAGAGCCCAGTGGTCAAAAATGCAAAGAAAAACACACTTAACCCTATGTCTGCCTTTTCGTTTCCATTTAATGTTTTTTAAATTTTTTTTAAAGCACCTTTGATATAGCTTTTTATATGTTTTGTTATTATGGTGTGTATTATCATATGTGCCAATCATATGTAAAAGGATGATTTGTCACTGACAACGTCACTCGTGCTTCTAATTTAACGAATGATGATGATTTAAGAATGAGAGGCTTTGTGTCGTGAACAAACGTGTGTTGACGGGACGAGTGACCGGGATAATGTGAACGAATGAAGTGTGTTTGTGCGAAACAAATATTTCCTTTACAACAACACGTAATGGAATGTTTAAGAAGTCTTAACAAAAAGGAGGGAATGAAGGAACATTTGAACATTTGTTCAAGTGGAGGTGAGTTACACTGCAGCAACCAAAAATGTGGAAGTTATTTTAGCGCTGCAGTATCCAAGTGACAACTCCACACTGTGTAATGGCCAATTATGAATTATCTGTATGATACATGAACTGTTCTAGTGTTATTATTGAATCCATTTTCCAAAAACAAATGATCACATAAGTCTTTAATTGCAATTACAATACATGATATTGTATAATATACATACATAAATTCACATTCTATTTAATGTTATGCCACAAAGCTTATGACCACCACATCATCCACTGACTAACTCCAGGGAAACTTTTCAATGAAATCACTCTGATCTGCACTAATATCACAACCTGCACAGTTGCATTGCAGACGAGATTTTAATATTTTTTTTGTGTAAACCAGTAAACTGGTACAAAGGCGGATTATACCCAAGCGACACGTACGTCCAGTGTGCAGTGTCCTACAATTATAACTATATTATAACTCTAATTATATATTAGCTAATAAGCTAATGGGTCATACCAGACCCAACAAAGATGTACTGGCCAAACATATGAGCAAACTTTTTTATGCTTGTGTTTTCTTTATATTAAAATTGGCCGCCCAGATTCATACCCAGGACACACACACACACACACACTGACACACACACACACACACACACACACACTGACACACACACACACACACACACACACGTCATCAGTCTGCCCCTGCCAACTACCTCCTATCTCTAGTTATGTGGTCTTCACTGAATACTTAATACTACTGCTCTTACTACATTTCAAATTCTGTTCTAAAAATGTGACTTAGGTCAAATCCAGTCACTGAAATTGGATCGGAGAAATCCAAGAAGCAAAATTCAAATTAATAGGAGGTACATTTAGATAAACGTTTTTCAAAATAAGTTATTTCAACGCAGTAAAATCGGTTATTGACATATCTTCAGTTTCAACATATATGTGGTTGCTTAGAAAATTTGAATTCATTTTTTAAAATTATTTTAATTTACCTCTGTATACACACACACACACACACAAATTACTGCCATAAGTGTATGTTTGTGGTGGTCTGCTGTGTCGACAAATATACATTCATATTTATTTAATTTTAAACATACTTTTTTTTGTAACTTTTTAATCATAGTGCAACACTTTAACTTGCCAAGTCTCATGAAGCTGTGAGTGTGTGTATGTATTTGATAAAAGTATACTTTGTGTATACTGTGCGTGTGCCTGTGTGTGCGTGTGCCTGTGAAGCACCTTTATACAAGAGTTTTAATAGACTATGTGAGGTGTTACACATAAGATCTTTGTTTACTAAAGCTATCCAAATAACATATTGTATGCTCATCGGATCTTAACAACGTGCACTGTTTGCATGTACAGTTTTACAAAGGATGCACCAGTTCCTTTTGTGAAAAACCGAGTGTTTTCGAATATACAAATCTATATGAAAATGACCTGTACAAAATGGCCTTAAATCTTTCACTGATTTTCTTGGATTTGTGCGATGCCTTCTTCAGAAAAAAACTAATTGTTTAAAGGAATTAACGGTGATCTATTTTGTGTCAGTGTTTCTAAATTGCTTTTTAGTGTATTTCCTTTGCACAAGTTCAAAAGATTGAGTTGTCTTGTACTTTTTTGAAATGGTGATTAATCAGAGAAAGCATGGCTGAAGTTCTGATTGTCCGATAATATATATATAATAGATGACTATTTCTGTATCAAACTATGGATTTTTGAAATAATATTCATATTAAACACAACATTTGCTGGACATTTTGCTCCCTAGTGTTTTGTCTTTTCTCTCCTCCGCTCTCTGCATTCACAGATTATTAGGACTGATGATTATGATTTGCAATCTAGAAAGAAGAAGGAAAAAAAAGCCTAAATGCTTTGAAACATTTAGTTTTGTCAAAAGTGTTGTCACTGGCACATCTCTCTATGAATCATTCTGATTCACCACCCACTCCTGGTGTAAATCTGAATCGGCCATCTGCCCGCAGAGGTGGCAACTATTTCCTGGAAAGTAAAAGTGTCAAATATTTGTTTCTCAGTTTATGTCTCTGTTCAAAGAGACAATTGGTAAGTCTGTCATGGCGCCATCACACACAGAAACACCCCGCTCTGTAGAATCCGCTGTTTTGTCTTCATCGGCGTTCAGTAACGCAACGAGAACTGTGATGTGTGCTGAGACGACTGATTTTCGAAAATCAGGAGTTTGTTTTTGTCAGCACGCTAGGAGATTTTCCGTCTCGGCGTGCCACAGAACGGTTACAGAGTTGTGCTGGTGGAGAGATGGTCTTCCTGCTGCTGATAGAGATTATTAATAAGGTTAATAATGCCCATAGGTTACTTAAAACCCATAACTGACCTCTAAATGTTTCGGTTCTTGCTCAGTACTTAAAATGCAGATGTGAGAGTGGTATCTGTCTTCTCATATATGAATTTTGCAAAACATCCGTAATATGTCGGCAGTCAATATTCAAAAGTTTCAACCTGTTTTTAATGACTCAAGTTAAGTTTCGTTCCCTTAAAATCTGGGAGTCTAAAACAGTATTTCAGTACAAATGTAAATAGGTTTATGAAACAATTTTACAGTAAACCAGGTAAAAAAAAATTTATTTTTAAACAAAAAGTGTGAAGGAACCTCACTGCACCATCACTGTCCGATGTCGGGGGTTGGGACGAGATGCTTGAAAGGGGGAGGAAAGCGGCATTTTGTTGGAAATAAAGCGTGTTGCGTTTTCTTTTGTTGTGAATCACTGCACATTTCTAAAATGATTCCACATAAAACCAGAGAATAATATTATCACTATTTGGCCGAACCGTAGCCGGATGCAACCGGTGCAACTGGAAGGCCGGAAGGTTTGGAATCACACGTTCAAAGAAAAGCAGAATGAAAAGATTCACACACCGTAACCACCACCGTCGTGTGTGCGTCCACGTGAGCTGCTGTTTACATGTTAACTTCATTCGTCCTCGCCCTCCGTTGGGTATGATTAGCTCTAATTAGCGTTATCCCTCTCCCACTCCGCTGTGCGCGCGTTTCTGGCTCAATAACAGAGTACGTGAGGATGTGTCACTGAGCCGCGTGGTAACGAGCCGTCGCTGTCAAACCTGTCACTTTGTTGAACAGCGCGTCGGCCTGCAGGAGAGACGGGTGAAGTCAACAAGACATTTCAAAGAGACAGTCGGGCTCACAGTCATGGATAAGACAATTCTTTATCCATGATTCGGTTCAGGTATTACAGCCATCCAAAGACAGAATGAGTAGAGGTCAAATGGGAGGCATGCAGGTATTTAGAAATGGACGCAGGTCTGGAAAGTGCCTGAAACCTGTGTTCTCTCAAATGTCCAGCAGAGGGCGACTGGTTGCGAAAAAGAAGTGGGTTTCTATAGAAGTCTCTGAGAAAACGACTCTTCTGCTCACTTGATTTATAACATCAGTCAACATTTTCCTGAAGAGTTTTATGGTCTCAATCTCTAGTTTCACATCTGCTTCAACACAGCGTGATGTTCTCGTAGTAAATTATGGTCCCGTTCATAATATAATGGACGATGAAGCACCGTATACATTGGGGCGTGATTGACAAGCTAGTACCGTCCAATTGGTGCACGGGACGGACGTGCAGTGTCCTCAAGCTCTCGGTCAGACCCCTTCACTGTGGAGTACACTGTCATCAATACTGCTTCCCCCGGCCCTCTGGCTTTGTTTTAATGTATTCTGGGGAATGTAGTTCGGTCAGGGTTTCCAAAATAGTGAATAGCTGCAGTTAAAACAAATATTCCAATGTGTCCAATCAACACTAGAATAGAAAAAGAGTAGGAGGAGGAACTTCTCCTCATTGTTCACATCATGCACAGCCGTGACATTTCAGAATGGATGTGTGAATTAAAGGAAGACGTCCTCGGTAACCGTGTCGGCATTATGTTTGTTGCGATGTCGGCTGACGGTGACGGGAGCAGATTGGATCGGAGTTTTCACGCGGCGTCCCGCTGTCCGATCAATCTCCATCAGGCCCCTCATGTATATTAGATAGATGTCAGGTGTTGGCCCCGTCCACGTCCACCCGCGCAAATGCTCTCATAAAATTCAGGGAGCGGACAAAATTGGCTGATGGATTTTGCCTCGTTACACGTCCCATATTTGCATACATTTTGCAAACCCCCGGCTGGCTTCAGATTTGGCCCCTGCTTAGAAAAAAAATCAAGCCTGTAATTGTGGACTGGCTCCCCCCCCCCCCCCCCCCCCCCCCCCGGGAGGGAGCTGAGACTAGAGCTCAGAGGAAGTTTGTACATCCATTTATGAGATGTGACAGCAACGAAGGAAGGACTTTTTCAGTTCAGCTCAAATTAAATCTCTGTTTCGTTTTTTTACTTATATATTTAATGACGGATCGGTTCTGAGAGACAGGGAGGACGATGCAGAGAGTCTGTGTGTCTGTCTTGATGGTAATGGTGTGTCCAAAGGAATAAAGATTCCTCCGTCTTAGCTCATCAATCTTCACATATTTCTGAAATAAATCCAAACACTGTCTTCATCATTTCCATCTCACTCTGCAAATCTGCGGGGAAAAACTTTTTGTTTCCGCTTTAGAAACTGTGACAGAAGTGTCTGTCACGCGCCTGGAACTCTTCTTGAACATGGCCCTAAGTTCATGGACACCGTACAAACCATAACAATGAAAAGGAACGAAAGACAAAAAGACATGTTGTGGCCACAAGCTTGACCTTTAACAGATTGAATGACCTCACGAACTCCTCACTGGCAACAAAAAGCATCTGCTCGATGATGTGCCGAAACACTGCTGAAGAGCCTTTTGTACGGAACAAAGTACAGTAACTGAATGAGGTCTCATCCATTCGGATTTTCTTAAACCATTTTGGTGAAACAGATTGAAATTGTAACGGAGCCCTGCACCATCGTTGACAAACGCACTCATCAGCTAAATTCATCTTTTAATTGTGAGATTAAAGAAACGACAGGGGGAGACTCAGGAGAAACGATTTCAGCACGCTGTATGCACCGGCTGCTTTTCTTCCTCCTGCACAAGCGGGAGAGCGGGCACGCACGCCTCGGGATGCTATAAATAGCTTTATTTTCCCAGCGTCCCTTGAGGCCAAGGAAGGAGATGGATGGATTGATTGAGGGGCAAAGAGAGGCAGCGAGGGAAAGGTGCTAATATCACTGTCAATCAACATCCCATGCAACGCCAGCAGAGAGAATGGGAGAGAGAGAGAGGGATGCAGTCTTGTTTCTTTTTTTTTTCATGCTGTGTGCAAAACACAAAACACACACACACACGCACACACACACACACACACACACACACACACACACAACCGCGTTACTCATTAGCAGGAAAAGAGCAAAACATCAGTGTCATGAGTTCAGAGCGAGATGCACCTGAGACAATGAACATCGCGGACAATTGATATAAATATGAACGCAGTGTTTGTGCGTTTGTGTGTCGTAATATTAAATGTGAAAGTGTGTTCGTGTTGCGATGCTGCAAAAGAGCCTAGCTCACACAAGGTACAATACTCGGCTGTCACATCATCACACCATCCATGAATTATTTCCTTTGCTCTTTAATTGTTTAAATACTTATTCACCAAATGATTTATGTGGTAATAATTAGCCGGGTCGTGTGAGATATTTCTTTTTTTAATTAATTTTTTTGGTCCTTTAAAAAGACTTGAAGTCTTAATGCTCGAGTAAGTCTAATGAACACTGTGGTCGCTGTCTGTCAACCAGGGTCGCAATTATGTTCGCTTGTCACTTCCTGACACACAGTCTGTAGCTTAGCAACCCGCCGCGGAGACGTGGGCTAAAGTTGGATCTCATTTGAATATTCCCCCAGAAATTAAAAAGAACAGGCAGGGATTGAGGTGGCTGGTGCGAACGCTTGCGTGCTGCAGAGTTTGCATCTTCTGAGGCGGGAAGGTGGCAACTCCAACAACAAAAAATGTAATCACCAACATCCTCTCACACACACATCACACACACATCCCTCACGACGGCAAACTTTATCAGACAGCATGTTGGAGCGTGTGATATGAATGTGGGCAGGTTGCGTAATTACTGTGTGCTGTAAAGAAAATCAAAACATATGTTTTGGCCACTCCGCCCACCGCACTCCCACCCATTCTTCTATGAATAGAACTTTTTTTCCTCTCTGTGCGCTGTAGTTGCTTTTTTCACCAAGGTGCTACATAGGAGATGGCACGTTTTTCCCCGAAGCCAAGCATGCTGGGTGCTTTAATGTGAGTTTTCAAAGAACGTATGTGTTATACGATATTTTTCTTTTGTATAACGTCTAAACAGGATTTCTATTTGTGTCAAGCAGGGGGCTGCAGGTGGTGACTAATGGTGCGGTTTTATTATCTACATTGTTTAATTTTCATCTTCATGGTCAAACACGATGCAGAGATATCCGGACTTTTTAGTTCCTGGTATGGGGCGTCCGTCCCCCGTCCTTCTTTGTTGTGTGTGGACAAAAAAACAACATCATCTAAGGGTTTTTGGGGAAGACGATCGTCATTGTTTACCATTTTATGACACTTTATTGACCGAACAACTAATCGATCAATCGAGAAAATCATCAACAGATTAATCGATGATGAAAATGATTGTTTTTTGCAGACCACCTCTTATGGTCAGACTAAACTTTAGTCTGTTTGACCCGACAGTGGTCCGAAGCACCTTTCACACATACAGTATTATTTAAGCCCGGACTAAACTGAAAAGTCCAGAGGTCTGGACCAAACAATGCAGTTGCGAAAGCGACTTGATAGTTGTTCAAATGATTTTAAAAGTGGCTCTGAGTTTGAAAGCTGCTCTCTTGTTGCCTCCCGTCATGTTTTATGATGCTCGAGCATCAAACGATATGTTCCAAGGAAGTGTGGGCGTCCTCCGTTGAAAAAAACGACTACTGTTCCAGGGCGCTCCTTAAAAGACAAGTTTGTTGTCAAGGTAACATATGGCGCCCTCTGCCCTCCCCATCTGATCCTCCGAGTCCCTTCCTCTGTGTTTACCTTGAAGGTGTGATCCAGGCACATACTGTGATCGCAGTCATCCCTATTAAGTCACGATTCAAATTAAAATTGATAATTTGTTTCCCCCAAGTCATTATTAAAGAGTGGGGGTAATTAAGTTGTGATCGAGGGGGGGGGGGGGGGGGGGGGGGGGGAGCGGAGCTTAATATGTCGTGTTGATCAGCCTGCGTCAACTTCATCAACTGGAATAAAAGAGTAAAAGGGGGCTGGGGTGATGTATTTTTATTTTTATGTATGACTTATGAGTTTATTTGAAAAGAATCAAAATAAACACACGGAACAAGCCGCAACGCCGACCGTGCTTCTTCATTACAGTCGGCACGCAGCAACACCAACGTGGCTCAGGGTTAGATAAAACACTGGCTGGGCTGCTCATTTGACAAATGGCTTTTTGTCGTGCTTGATGTGTTTAATCAGCAGATGACACCACACACACACACACACACACACACACAGACACACACACACACACACACACAGACACACACAGACACACGTGCAGCGACCTCGCCTTTGCCTCAATTAGCTGTGCACAGTGCGAGGCCTCTTGTTCTCCCTCACCTGGCTTGATACATTATGCATCACAGCTAAGCATTTCTGTCTGGCCCATGTACAGTAAGTGCGCCTGAGAGAGAGAGAGTGTGTGTGTGTGTGTGTGTGTGTGTGTGTGTGTGTGTTCCCTCGGCGGCTAGCGATTGCATTATGCAGTGAGACAGGAGGCAGACGCACGGTGTGTGAGCAGCCTCATCGTCTTGGAAGTTTTGTTTGTGTGTGTTTGTGTGAGTGTGAGAGAGAGATGAGAAGGTGCTGTATTGGGTGAGTGAGGAAACTGATGAATTCCTGATATATATTTATGTATATATGTGCAGAACATTGTTTGCAGTGATTGTGGCCTCCAGCCACACGGGGGTGTGAGGTGGGGGAGTGTGTGTGTGAGGCGGGGGTGGAGCTACATGTGAACGTGAATACATGTATGTGCGCTGACGTGAGGACGCTGCGTGTGCAGGAGGCCGACTGATGTACAGTGACAGGGCGGGGAATGTCAGAGAGGTTAAGTAATCATCAGACATCAATGCTGCTCTGCTGACTCCACACACACACACACACACACACACGCACACGCGCACACTGTGTTATTCTTGACTATGACTGAGAGCCCGTCCACTGCACGTCCACCTGCGACCTGCACCTATTGGACGGTACCAGCTGTCAATCACACGGTATCCACCATCAAACATCTTCTTTTTTTTTTACAACCAGTGAGTCGAGAGAATTCAGGTTTAAGGTTCTTCCGCATTGGCTTCACTTCCCAGACCTGGTGACTGTGTCCATTGTTTCTGTGTCCAGGCTAAGAGAGAGGGCAGAGGTCAGGGGAGGGGTATTCAGTTATACAACTTCAAGATGCCAGTAATCCCATAACTAAAAACAATGTTTTCATTGTCTCTCATTTAAGTTGTAGGGTCATTCACGATGACCTCATGTTTATGCATGTTTTCATTTGCTGTCAGTAAATTGTTCTCTGTCCGAATCAGTATTTCTACTGATGATTTGCTGTTAGAGCATAAATCATGATCCATGGACGACGGATGTATAGATCTTTGTTGAACTCTGAATGACTGCGCTCACCAGGAGAACACCTCCGAGATGATCATGACTTCTGACAAAGAGAAACATTGATTCCCGAGCTCCATCTAGCAGGACCCTCGCGCAAACCAGCAGAGGAGGCAGAACGGAGGAAAAAAATAAAAAGGCTCCCTGTTGTAACCACCCTCCGTAGGGGTGATAATAATTATCAGGAACGGCATGCATGCGCCTTTGCCTTTTGAAAATAATGTCGACGACAGTCAGAGGCAGCTCTTTGCGTCTGCAGCCGGCAGCTGGAAATAAAGGGAGAGGGATTGCAAAGGACACGGCAGGGAAACACGGATTCCAACAGAAATGCAGTGCACACGACCTTTTAACATATTAGTCTCATCTTTGTCCTTCATAGAGCAGTTGAACACAGAAAGTTTCACCTGGATACACTTTTTGTGCACGTGTAATTAATGCTGCTGCACATGTTGTATGGACGTGTGTCTCGGAGAGAGATAATAAATATGGACAAGAACAAATCCAGATCCGAGCCAAACAAGATTGTGAACACACAATCATGAGCCTGGTTTACACATCTGTCTCTTTTTCGGAGGGAAAATGTGCTTATTTGCTTCCTAGGTGGAGAGTTATATGCAGATATATGTCTCATATCTGCCAGTTACATATGATGCAACAGCAGCTTAGCTACGATAAGCACAAACAATGGAAGGGGGGGTATATCCATCTACTCTACCAGAAAGCTCACTAATCAGCATCTGGTGCCTTTTTTCATTTAATCTCCCGAAAAAAAACAAAACAAGAACAGACAGAGTGTGTGAACAGTAATTTGGCATTTTTACAGATGTTTATTCACTGGTCTATTTCTCGGCCGCGATCGCTCAGTTTGTGGAGTTTCTGCTGGTTGCCTGACAACCACTCAGATCCCGAGAAATAAACATGTGAAAATGTAAGAAAAAAACCACTAATTTCATACTAGTGAGCACTGGAATGCCCATCGGTACTTTCAGGTAGATTATGATAGTTCCCCAGTCATAATTAAAACTAAGTCTATAATATCATGAATGTAGCAGCATTAGCCGTCCAGCTGTCCAGTCAGTCATTTTTGGTATTTTCATCCCCTTAATTGATTATAAAACACTAATAATAATAGATTTTAAGACTCTGTTTGTTTTTTTTATCTGCAATATTTTCCCCACCACCCTTTTGAATTATTGTCCTGAAATAACATATTCAAAACCTTTTCAGTGAGATTGTGCAATTTTGGTAACAGTGTTGATCCATCATCGGCTGTGACTTCCTGAAAAAGCGCTGATTGATCAGATATTCAGCATAACACGGGGGCAAAAATAATAATAATTATCAACTGAAACCAATCTGATGACTGATGGTGGCGTCACACTGTTGGTGCTGAGATGCCAGAGCACAGTGGTGAGAGAGACGAATCTGTGCTTCCATCATCCCCTTGAAGCAAAATCAATGAGATGGTGACAAGGGAGAGAGAGAGAGAGAGAGTCAAGGAGGTTTAGTCAAAGCCAGAATACTAAAAGAAAGAATAATAATAGTTATAATAATAATAATAATAATAATAATAATAATAATAATAATACAATATGTTTTCCAAGCCATTTGTTCCCTTGAACACAACCACTCACTCCATCTCCTTCACAGCGGCTCCGAGTTGTGGCTGGTGTGATCAACATTTGTATAATCATCCCAGTTTGATTTTATTAAAGTCTCTCCAGTGAGCTGGCCCCCACGCTGCTTGATGTAATTAGAATCTGCATGATGTGGGTCAAATGGAGAGCAGTCATCATCCCGCCACTTGTTTTTATTTTTCGTCCTCTGACTTGAGCTTTCCCTCCCAAGATGAAGAGGACGATATTTTTTCAAAAGTAATCATTACATTCGGTGGAACGCCTGATCAGATATATCTGTTTGTTGAACCGTAATCTGGCTTATGTTGGATTTGAAAGTGCTCGATAACTTGAACAATTGAACAACATTGCCCTTGAGTCTCATTTATCATTCATGTTTGAGTTTATTCTTTCTCTTTTGTTTACACACACTATTTATTTTATTTTTTTGGGGGGGGGGGGGGGGGGGGGGGGTAGGGTTAAGTAGGAGATCTGCAAAGCGAATCCCTATAATTTTTTTTAATAATCATTACATCCTCTGGAATGTCTGATCAGATTTAGCTGCCATGGGTTTCTTTTGTTTGACTTTGTTTTTAAATGTAATCTGGCTTTTGTTGGATTTGAAAGTGCTCGATTACTTGAACAGTTGAACAACATTGTCCTTGTGTGAGATGAATTAATTATCCAGTTTGATTGATTTGTCATTTTCAGGTTAAACACGTTCTCCCTGTGGGAATAGTTTTAAATGTTGACTTATAGCTCCACCTAGTGTCCGAATCTGGCTAATGTGTCAGTTTACATCAGACTCATGACCTGAATTCGAATCCACTGAAAACACGTGAGCTATTTTAAAAATCTTCACAGAAAATCTTGAAAAAGAAAATGGAAACAGTCCCTGTTATTACCACCCTCTGTAGGGGTGATGCTAAGGGGTGATGCTAATTTGCAGATTGGGCTGAGGTACAATGTCCCCCCATGATCCTCAATTGGATAGAGTGGTTTAGATGAGCATCAATTAGCTTCTGTCAACATTTTTTCAGATCTCCGACCTTTTAACATATAAAGTCTCACCTTTGTCCTTCATACTTTGATTATTTCATGCCCCTGCTCTTCGCCTCCTCAATGGTGATGAGTCCATGAGGCGACACGGCGGTGTGGTGGTTAGCGCTGTCGCCTCTCAGCAGGAAGGTTCTGTGTTCGAATCCAGGTTCGGACGGTCCAACTCCTTGCTGTGTGCATGTTCTCCCTGTGCCCGTGAGAGTTCCTTCAAGGCTCTCCGGGTTTCAAAGACATATGCAGATTGGGGTCAGGTACATGACCCTGAAATGGATAAAGTGGTGTAGATGAGTATCGATTAGTGTTTGTCAACCTTTTTTATCCCCTTTTTTTTTTACAAGATAACATCATAATGCGTACATATTGTGAAAGTTTGGCTGCAGCGGTGTATATTTTTCCGTTTTTCGTAAATCTCGTTTCTGCAAGAATGTGTCAAGTGTTTTGTTCAATCAGGTAAGTAGGAGATCTGCAAAGCGAATCCATATAATTAAAACAAAAAAAATCATAACATTATCTGGAATGTCTGGTCAGATTTAGCTGCCATGGGTTTCTTTTGTTTGACTTTGTTTAACCGTAATCTGGCTTTTGTTGGATTTGAAAGTGCTCGATTACTTGAACAGTTGAACAACATTGTCCTTGTGTGAGATGAATTAATTATCCAGTTTGATTGATTTTCGTCATTTTCAGGTTAAACACGTTCTCCCTGTAGGAATAGTTTTAAATGTTGACTTATAGCTCCACCTAGTGTCCGAATCTGGCTAATGTGTCAGTTTACATCAGACTCATGACCTGAATTCGACTCCACTGAAAACACGTGAGCTTTTTTAAAAATCTTCACAGAAAATCTTGGAAAAAAATGAAAACAGTCCCCTCTGTAGGGGTGATGCTAATTTTCAGGAATGGCATGCATGCGTCTTTACCTTTTGAAAATAATGATTTCTGTAGGATTCCTATAGAAATGCAGTGCACACGACCTTTTAACATATTAGTCTCACCTTTCTCCTTCATACCGTATTTGAACACAGGAAGTTTCACCTGGATACACTTGCTACACTTTGTTTGACCCTGTTTAAGAACCATCTTTGGTTATTTCATGCCCCTGCTCTTCGCATCCTCAATGATGTTGCGTCCATGAGGTGACACGGCGGTGTGGTGGTTAGCGCTGTCGCCTCTCAGCAGGAAGGTTCTGGGTTCGAATCCATGTTCGGACAGTCCAACTCCTTACTGTGTGCATGTTCTCCCTGTGTCCGTGAGAGTTTCTTCAAGGCTCTCTGGGTTTCAAAGACATATGCAGATTGGTGCTGTCGCCTCTCAGCAGGAAGGTTCTGGATTCGGACAGTCCAGGGCCTCGCAGTGTAGAGTCTGCATGTTCTCCCTGTGTCCGTGAGAGTTCCTTCAAAGGATCTCCGGGCTATGAAGATTGGGGTGAGGTATTTCCCCCCTCACCCTTTGTTTTATTTATATTTGTCTCCCTTGAAAACACAATGTGAGGCTCAGAAAATCTGTCTGAACTTGTGGATCTAATCCCATTAATTAATTATTAGCCCAATCTGCATGATGAACATATTTAACAGATATCTTCTATATACTCAATATTTCTAAAGTGAACACGTGTTTTAAAATGAGGCAAATATGATGAAGCAATAACTGATGAAGCAAATATGATGAAGCAATAACTTTTTGTTGTACATGCTGAATTCATATACACACATTTTTAAAGATATATTTAAAATGAATAGACTTAAGACTTTGTGTCGCATGAGTCATTTTATTCAAAGCTTTACATAAGATTGTATCAATGGTGGAGCAGCGTACAGGTGGATGGACAGGGTGTGGAACATGAGAAACAACAAGCAACAAATGAGCAAAAAACACTGACACAGAAACAAGACTCAGATACAAGTTAGAGCAAAAAAAACAAACTGATGAAATTAAATCAGAAAGAATGAAAGTCAAGTTGAGATTTGACTGAATTTTCTCATCACGACCTAAATTAGCTTGAACCACACCTGGAATCATGTCCTATTGTGACTGAGATCAACTTGAAATAATTAATCGGTACAGAAACACACAGTAGTCAAGATGACGTTATCTTTCATAATGAAACCACAAAGTATAAAAACTTCATGACAGACAAGCAGACATTTAAATGAACACATTTGCGAATCAGCTCTGGTGGATCCTTATGGCTTGGCAAAGTACAAATCAAGGTTAAAAAGGGAAAAAGTGGTTCATGTTCAATTTAGACCCCTACAAAAACGTAATTACAACATATGGGATTTTATATTTATATATGGCTGTCATTTTTTTGGTCTCTTTCATAATAACATACTTTGTGTCAAAGGTCATGTCAAAGATTGATTCACAGAGCTTCCGACAATGTTTACATTTACTGTACAAAACTGTTCGTCATAAGAAAAAAAAGATTTTGTCATGATCTTTTTTTCCCCAACCTGGACAAGAATCAACGTCTAAACCAGAGTTTAGGTATAGTAGGAACCCATTTCTACACACAAGTCAATTCAGACTGGTGCCAGTGCTTTTACTGTATTGTCTAAGAAAAACACTATGATTATTTTTTACGAAATGTATACTTTTTGAATATTCTTGGTCATTTAATTGTGAACTGGTTCACAGTGAAATGGCAGAATTTCCGTAAGATTTGTAGCCTTTGTCGATTGAAAACCAAACAAGTGTAACATTAAAGGTGACATATTATGCAAAAAAATCACTTTTTCAGTGTTTGTACACTTAAATGTGTGTATCTGTGGAGCCTGCCGGCCAACACACTGTGAAAAAAGACCACCCTGTTGTATTTTTGTGTTTGTGGCTAAAGCCTACAGCCTGGCTCTGAACAACTGGTTCAGATTTATCTCTCTCTGTGATGTCACAGTTGGACCCCTTTGGGGTAACCCCGCCTGCAATCTGAGAATCTCCACTTCTCTGGTGAAGGCCCGTGACATCTCCTCTACACGTTTTGAAAGCGGTTGACAATCGCAACAGACTTGGGCCAGCTGGCCAATCAGAGCAAACTGGGGCTAAATGGGAGGGCGGGGCTAAAATAAATCCAGGCGTTTTAAACAGAGGGTGAAAAGAGGAGCTGCAGGAATGGGCAGTAAGAGGAAATTAAAAGTATGAACCTGAATATGAGCATAATATGTCGCCTTTAAAAAACCTGGACATCTGACGTGTACCCAACACCTGTGGATTACACCGGTCAGAAACGACTTGCTGAGATATGACAGAGGCTTTCCTTTGACTTTTACAATGTCACGCCTGTTGTGCTTCTCTGTGAAGTAGCACTGGACAAATCCTTAAGATTTGATTCGCTGTTTTGAGTCAAGTTACTTGTGATTTATTTCCAATGCCAGCTTCACTTCGTGTTCACCACATGAACCTCTGCGCGGCGGTGCTGTCCGGCCAGCGGAAAGCCTTTGCGATGAAAATGTAAATGGTGGCGGCATTGACCGCCATGTAGAGGAGGAACTCGAGGATGAGTCTGGGAAGAGAGGGTAGAGGCATGTGCAGGCGGTACATCAGGTAGGGAACGATGAAGTACCGGAACTCCAGCAGCTTCTGGGGGACTGTGGCGGCCAGGAGGCACACCAGGAAGGCCAAACTCCAGAAGAGCGAGCGTGACTTGAACGAGTCCAAAAAATTCCACCCGGCAAACACATAGGCCGGGACGAGGAGGAAGCGCACCAGCTCGTGCCGCTGATAAAGATTCTTCCACACGTAGAAGGGGAAATGGCGGTTATCTGCCAGGAGGTACCTGTGGACAAAGGTGAACTTCCACACCAGGAGCAGGGAGACGGCGGTGACGGAGAGGAAGAACAAAGGCTGTTTTTTCAGAGCCTGCAGGAAGCGGAGGGCACGGTGGTAACAAAGTGAGACGGGCGCGGAGAAGAAGAGTGTGAAGGAGAAGAAGTAGAAGAGCTGAGGGAAGTTGAAGCAAGCCTCGTGGCTCGTCCTGTCCCCCACCACGATCCCGTCATTCAGCACCATGAACGCCAAGAAAGCAACGCCGACCACCGCGTAAGGCCAGGCCACCAGCAGGACGGCCTTCACGTGACTGGCCGAGGTGAGGAACTCAATCGTGAACAGTATTATTTTCTTAGCGCCGCTGAACGACAGGGGAACTTGCGACGGTGGAGACTTCTCATCCCTCTTTTTCGTATGTTCCACCCTCCAGGCTTCGTCCATTTTGGCGGCCACCAGCGTGCCGGCGCAGAAGGCCACCCAGATGATGTTGGTCTGGCGGAAGAGCACGGAGCACATCCCCAGGAACGCGGAGGCTTTGTGGCAGCCGTAGAGCGTCATGAGGTAGGCGAAGAGGATGAAGAAAGTGGATCCGGCGTCGGTGTAGTAGAGGAAGTTGAAGAAATAGAGCACGGGGAAGGTGGACAGCGACAGCGCCGACAGGACGCGGCGTGAGGTCGTTCGTGTCTGGAAGAGAAGCAGCGTCAGGAAACAAGAAAATGACAAATGATAAATCGCTGACGCATGATATGACCATCCGCTGGTCGTACCTTCTCCCTGAGGTGCAGCTTGCCGATGAGCAGATAGAGCAGGTAGAGGTTGCCGCAGTTGAAGAGCAGGTTGACGAAGCGCAGCATGGCCGTGGAGCATACCACCCTGCCGGTCAGGTCGGCGAGCCACACCAAGGGCTTGATGACGCCTACGGAGATCAGGTAGAGGCCTGGGAGGGTGGTGACCATTGGGTCCCACTGCACAAGGGTCAGCAACATGCTCGTATTATATTAACTATTGTTGACACTGGTATTTTTAAAAAAACATTATTATCATCATCATCATTATTTTCCTTTATTTGTAGACCCAAGGATTGTTGGGGGTCGGTGGGAGGATTGAGGGGAAAGAGATCGCAACTTGACTTTTACTATCACCAACACCATTTTTATTGTAATTATGTAAAAACCAGATAAAATTGTCTAAAAAAAACATCACCGTGATGTCATGAGGGTTAGCCTGAAGATCACTTATTTGTCTCTTGCAAATGTAGGAAGCTGAGACACTACATATTTGTTACTAATCGTATTGACAGGATGTATGTATGTATGTATGTACGTTGAATGCACTTTTCATAACATCAAATACATTATCAACAAGTATCTCGCATATATCTCCGAGTTACATTTTACTGTGCAATAATACATTGTATGTGAAGTACATTCATTCAGTGTTCTGTGTGCTGCTTTATTCTTTAAGATATGATGTGATCGTTTATGCTCATCCTCCCAACGAGTATGTGCTTGACACAGCTTCCCCTGCGTGGACACTACAAGACTATAAAGGCACATAACCCCCCCCACTAATGTCATCCTATATATCCGTCGTGGAGATTAAAAGCCCCGCAAGCTGCCGCGCCATTGAAGAGCTGCGCTATAAACTACAACTTAATCCGCCGAACACACTCGTACCTCGTTGAACCTGCCGTGGCAGTACTTCTGCGCCTGCGGGACGTGGAAGATCTCGTCCATGTAGGGCTCCCGCTGCTCCCGGGTGACTCTGGAGAACAGCAGGCAGGACACGAAAAAGTTGGTGCTGCAGAGAGCGGTGAAGATGTAGCCTTCAAATTTCTCCATGTCCGTAAAAAACAACAACAACAACAACAATAACCCTGAGGCGAGGCGAAAGTGGAAAAAGAACGCGGTCCGGAAGCTAGCTGGTGTAATGTTGTGTGAACCGCATCACGACTAGACTCGTTTATCAAGATCAACGCTCAGCCTCCGCTCAGAGGGACACTGGCCCAAGTCCCTGTTGTTGTTTTGTTGTTCTGTAAACGGAAGAGTTTGGGCTTTTGACAGCTGCGCGGTACGCTTCCGAAACACGCTCGGTGCGAAACCCACTTGTATGACCATTCGTTCCTAGGCTGCGCTAAATAGTTTAGCACGATCATTTGTATCAAATAGCAACTACCTTAATTATTCATTTAACGAATTGCAAAATAAATTAATTTGAAAATGTGATTTTCTTCTTCTTTTTCCCCTCAGAGGGAAACTTCCTGTTGAGCGGTGTCACCGTGTTATTGTTCCCACCGTGCGCAGACCTCGCGTGAAGCACGCTGACTGACATCCCGTTCGTCAAAGTGTCGTTTCTCCTGGTTTGTCACACTTGTATTCCCTCCAGCATGAATCTGACACAGGAGCTGGAGCTCTTCCCCGACCACACAGTCACGCAAATGCTTTTCAAAGAGGTGAAAAATGCCGCAGAGCTGAGGCAAAGCGCCGTGGACGGTAGAATCAACGGTGCTCTGATCAACCCCACCATGGTAGGAAATGTGATGATCATCTTTAGAAATCACTTTGTACCATGCGGATGTATTAGATAAGTGTAATTTCTTACAACAGACTCTGGGTTTTTATTTTGATTTCCAGCTGGTGAATCCTTTCCAAGTGCTTGTAGCTGCCAACAAAGCGGTTCACCTCCAGTTAATTGGGAAAATGAAGACAAGGAGTCTGAACTCAGAGATTATCTTCAACCTGTCACCCACTAATAATGCAAGTACTGTACACCAACTGGACATTTGTCATGCTGCCTTTCTTCGGCCCCAGAAATACTGTGTATCAGTAGCATCCCTCCCTTTTCACGTTACTGTTCATTCATGTTTCTGAAAAGATAATGTTTTGGTCAAAACAGTGTTAACAACCTCTGTTATTTAAGGGGAAAGTGAAATATTTGTTGCGACTTTGGACCATTGCTCGCATGCCCAGTGTTAAATCCTGCTGTTGGTTATCTAGAAATCAAACTCTGTAACTTTCTTTGGACAGGAGAATTATTATCATCCTGTCACAGATGGATTATGTGAGAGCATACTAATTTTTAGCATTTTTTTCAACTCCAAACATTTGTGGTCGCTCTGTGTCTCTGTGAAGTTGTCTGTATAGTAGAGTAACGTCAAGTCACTTTCAACAGAGGCTCTGGTCCAGGCTCTCCATAGAAACATGTGCATATAAACACAAAGAAATCTCAACTGTACATATTGTTTGCCTTTCGTAAAACAGATTTCAGAGGCCTTTAAAAGGTTTGGGACCTCGGACGGAGATGAATCTGTAATGTTGGTCGTGGTTCACTGCAAAAACGAGTCGCAGCTTCTGGAGGACATCGCCGCCCAGGTGGACGGACGACAGGTGCCGGTAGAAGACGTGTCCTGGCTGTCGGACCTTGCAAAGATCAGAAAGGTTCCTCATCAGTGCTTTTAATTCATGTGTTTCATTCTGTAGCACACTCACTAATATTTTTTAAAAAAATGCTCTATTTTTGGAATAACTCACATCCATGTATTTGTTGATCTGAGATTTTGCTCTCTGGAATTTACTTGATAGATTTCAGTTAGGATTTTGAGAAATCATATTCCATTTCTTTGGTCTCCATTTCAGCTGTTTAAAGTCGCTCCCCAGGAGGAGACGTGTGGGACTCTACTGGATGCAGTTGTTTGCAGAATGGCCATCAAGGACGTAATGTAGCTATAATGAGAAATGCCACAACTTTTCTTACTGAACACTTGTCTCATTTTTCCCATATGCAATGTTAAGATGGACTTTTACCTATACTGCTATTTCCCTTCATTGTGCCTGGTCTGCCAACATTGTCCTTCCTGCAATCAGTTCAAACTCAAATCAATATCGGGTAAGGAAATTTTCATCCTCCCAGCTCAGCTAAATAAATCTTTTTTTTTTACATCTTTTCATGAACTCGTCTTGATTCCTTCCTTTTTTATCTTTTCTATATCAAAGTTAGACACTAACACAAGGTCAAAGTTTGGCAGGTAACTCGGAAAATTATAGCATATTATTCAGCGTCATCTTAGGTGCCTGCAGCAACTTTAAATGCCTCTCATTTCTTTGAAACCTTCCAGTGAGCGTCATTTTTGTCTGAAAGTTGAAGATATGCTTTGAGATGCTTAACTGAAGGGGTAAGTGACAAATCTCCTAAAGGTTAAAAAAAATTCCAGTCAGCACTGGCATGAATGGTCTACAGTCAATCTAAATTTAAATTTTCTGATTGTCTAAAACCTTTGGATGCATCTTTTGACAGAAGTGAACTTTCTGCAACTTTGTTTGTCTAAATCAACTTGAAAAAAAACTGCAACATTCAAAAAGTTAAAATATCAGAGCATCACATAACTTGGACCTGGGTGTTTATTTTCACGCTGAACAGTTTGCTTTTTTAAACACACATTTTCAATCTCAGCTATTAAAATAAACCACTTCTACACACTACAGGGGGAAAAAAACATTTCCACTGAAATTAAATATGTATTGATTTACTTGAGATTGTGGCACAAATCGTATGTAGTGATGCAGCACAAACTGAGGTAGTCACATAATTAGTCCTCCATTCCTTCTCAGAAGCAAAACATTGGCACATTATTGTCAGGACTAGTCACATAAAGTAGAGCTGCAGACGTCTGTCACTTCTGGGTAGTTGGCGAGCTCGTCCTTTCCGACGTTCCCGCCGCTGAGAATGCACACAACGCTCTTCCCCTCCAGCTCGGGTATCTTGTTGTTGACAATGGCGGCGAAGGCAGCAGAGCCCGACGGCTCCACCACCAGTCCTGACCCATAGAGGACAGTCACCGCCGCCTTGATCTCCTCATCGCTCACCAGGACGATTGCCTCTACGTAACGCTGGCACAACTCGTACGGCAGCCTGCCTGGGATCCAAAGTACAAACATTAGCTGCGACATGGATTCCAGAGACAATCATTCAACGAAAAAGAAAAGTCAGTTTTTCAATCACCATGAACAAAACACAACAAATTATTGAGGAAATTGGAAATAAATGCATATCCCACTTCTGTTTCTTTGTCAGTTTTAGAGAAGTTTGTATTTGCCCCTTAATAACCAAAGAAGAAGTGGTACAGTGTCATTTCCAGTACAGTAAGTAAATTTCTCACTATGATAAAAGTTCCATGCCAAAGGGAGGTCAACAACAATAATTAAGTAGAAATGTTGGTGGTGAATTGGACTTTTAAATGTGGGACAAGCATGGGGAGGGGAACTGGAGAAAAGTAAAAGGTTTGGCATAGTACCTGCATAAGGTGGCGCAAGACCTGAGGCAATGCTTTTGGTGTCCATGCCCACTGGTTTCTTCTCAATGAAGCTTTTGTGCATGGTGCAGGCTGAGTTTAAACACAAACACAAACTCAATATCCACTGTGATCTGATTAATGTGCAGATTAGCCTTTTAACAGCTGCCGGTGAGGTTTTACCTCCTTCTGGTTCCACACCGTAGATCCTGGTCTTCTCACAACCCGACAGCTTGATGGCAGCAGCCACACCGGCCAGGAGCCCCCCTCCACCACAACACACCACCACAACATCAGGCTCACGAACCACCTCCAGCACCTCCATACCGAGACTGGGCACACATGCACACAGGTTTAAATGAATGTTAGCTTGGTTGGGCTTTCACATTTTAACTGCCAGAAATTAGCTTAATAAAACATGTTATTGTCTCCATTATTCTATATAGCCTTTGTAACTATAAGTGGCAGCACGGTGTATTAATGTAATGTAATCTGACTTTCTGAGACATTTAATATGTCACAATATGGTTGAAAAGGTGTTTTTCTCTGACACACTCTTGTGCAGTGAGTGTACCTGGCGTGTCCTGCTATTAGATCCAGGTCATCATATGAGTGCAGTAATGTCATGTTGTCCTCCCGAACACAGCGGTTCACCACCGTCATCAGGCTGGAGTTGGGAACTCGCTCCACTTCCACCCCGAAACTCTGAGGACGACAATAACTTGTCGCTTTCAATACCATGTACAAACAAAGACTGAGTAGAAACACATCTGCGGGAATGGGAATGAACACTGAGGGAATGTTTTTAAGAAAACAAAACGATCTATCTGAAAATTTGTATTGAAAGTACATCAAGTAGGCGTGATGCCAATTTGTTACTTGCAGAAATGCCTCAAGTAAGAAAGAGCCCTTTCCAGTGTGACATTTTCTGTATGGAGTGTTTTAATCTAAGATCTAATGTGTAAAATGTACCCATGGTGAAATTTTAATAATATGTATGTCTTGTGTGGCTCGCATTTTAGAAACCATGCATGTAGCAATTTTATTATTTTCCACTTTCAGCAGTAATACAGATTTAAACCATGCTTCTTTAAATTATGTCAGGTCTATTTTTGGTTTAAGGGAAACATCTGGCACATACTGATAAAACACATCTGTTAATGCATCCCCCATACTCTTCATGTTTAAGGCTTATGTCTGTCAGTCTGGAGATGACCTCTGACCTGTATGAGGATGGACCTGGACACTGGGGCAGTATTGGGCATCACCACCTTGCCCTTTGACCCGTAGTGTTTTGAAGCGTACGCAAAAGACTTCCCATAGTTCCCTGCAGACACGGTGACAAAATGACCACCCAACGGCCTCCTGGCAAACTGATTGGCCACTCCTCTGATCTTAAAGGACCCTGCCCATCCAAAACACATGGACGTGTCACCAAGTCAGTTCAGAACTGCAAGACATTTGTGCGCAAGATCTACAAGTGTTTTTCTCCGACCCGTCCTCTGCATGTTTTCCAGTTTGATGCTGACGCTGCAGTTGATGTGGAGAGGCAGGGTGGTCTGGCACCAGGGGATCATGGGAGTGTTGATGACCCCCAGGGGGCTGCTCCTCACCGTCTCCCTGGCTTCTCGCAGCAGATCCAAGGTGACAGCGTCTGCAGACGCCTCGCCCATCTGTGTCAGAAACACAAATGTCAGGCGTACATCTGCATAGTGTAGCCACCATTTTTTGGCAAAACAAATATATATATATATATAAATGTAATGTGTTCAATTACAGCAAAATTACTCATATTTCATTTTGTATATGATTGCACTTCTGTACTGAACAATGCCCTAACTCTCATTGATCCCTGTACATAAACGTAAATATTAAGATATTGAATTAGCGTCAAGAATTGTGGCTGGTCTTTGCGGATAATATACATAAAACATTTCAAAAGTCAACGGATTCCCAAAGCAGTTCCCTTTTTATATAAAAGAGTAGTTTAATACATTTGATGAGCACGTCTGTCGCATTTTCCACCGACCTTGTAATTTGCTTGGACTTTGCTTCAACTCCGCGATGTTTACAGTGTCACAACATGTGCTGCCCCCATCAGCCGTAAGGTTCCGGCTTGCGTTGTGATTCCAGACGGACGTTATTACAAAACGGACCCTGATAAAACATGGCGGCGCCTGCAGTTAGCTAACTCCTCTCAGTTACACAAGTGAAGAACAAAACAATTTATGAGCATGACTTTGATGTGAAAACATGGGCGTTGCGAGGCACGTCGTGTGCGCCATGTCTGGCGGCGTCGACAGCTCTGTCGCTGCGCTGCTACTGAAGAGGAGAGGTGAGGAATAAACGACCAAAACACACCTGGGGTGTCACGTTAATGTCGAAGGTGCTAGCATAGTAACGCGTTGCACTGTCTCGCCTTTCGAAGGCTTCAGTGTAACGGGGGTCTTCATGAAGAACTGGGACTCTCTGGACGAGAGAGGAGTGTGCACTACAGAGAGGGACTGTGAGGACGCCCACAGAGTGTGTCGCACCCTGGACGTGCCCTTCCATCAGGTGTCCTTCGTCAAAGAGTATTGGCATGAGGTTTTCAGGTATTTGCCATGCTCAAACTCTGAGCCAACCTTCTTTTATTACTGTTGTTGTTACTATTATTCTTCTTCTCTTTTTTTTATACATGCCAGGCCTGTTCTATTCCATTTGCAGTTATCTGTTGAAAGAGTATGAGAGGGGCAGGACACCCAATCCAGATATACTATGCAACAAGCTCATCAAATTCAACCATTTCCACAAGTATGCCATCAACACTCTGGGTATGTTGTCATAGTAGAGATCATACACTGATCTTCTACTTGAAACCCTTGTCTGCTAGCTGCAGTTGCTCCCTTATCCACACACACAAACCTGAATAATACTGTCTTGTGCTATGATTTGTTTTTATACTATGCACTTTTTTATATTTATTGCTGTTACTGTGTTTTGACTTGTCCTGTTGTGTATATGATGCTGCTAACTGACCCCGTCTTGGCTCGGTCTCACTTGTGAAAGAGGTTTTAATCTTTATGTGACTTCCTAGTTCAACTAAACGCAAAGCAGTGGGAAGTAGTTTTTAAATATGAGCTGTGAATACAACCGATTTAGTGAATCGAACATGATCCGAAAGTTTTGTGGAAGAGGACTTTTACCTCAGGGGTATACTGCTGCTGACTTAGGTGCGGATGCCATGGCAACAGGCCACTACGCCAGGACGTCGCAGGAAGACGAAGATGTTTTCCAGCAGACACACGTAGCTCCGCCTACGACGCTCTTCAGAGATCGTTTCGAGATCAGGAATCGTAAGTGTTTGACTCCTGTCGTCCAGTCCAATTTTGGAAGTTTTTACTGGTCTTAAGGTCGGACCTTCTAACTGTCTCGACGATCCGTTTTTGTTCGTCTTCCCTGCACCAGCGGTGAGGTTGTACCAAGGAGCAGATCTCTTCAAAGACCAAACATTCTTCCTCAGTCAGATCTCTCAGGACGCCCTGCGACAAGCCATGTTCCCCCTCGCCGGACTCACCAAGGAGTTTGTCAAGAAGATTGCTGCCGAAGCAGGACTTCACCACGTTCTGCAGAAGAAAGAGGTACTACACTCAACTAAAAAATGTAAAAACAAAAAATATTTTTTAGAATTTATCATTAGTATCATAACAGGAAACTTTAAATTCGAAATGCCGTAATAGGAACTTGTGACTTATCCAAATTTGTTAATGTTTTTTCAGAGCATGGGCATTTGCTTCATCGGTGAGAGAAACTTTGAAAACTTCATTTTGGAGGTGAGAAAATTACATTTCATGTATTTGCTTCACATTACCATTTGGCTTGTTTTTATTCATTTTTCTGTTTCCCTTTTCTTCCAGTCTTTTTTGTCAATTATTTATTAGAAGTCATCATTTAAAAACACGAAAACTTGTATATTTTTCCCCCCTGTGTCCAGTATATAGAGCCTGAACCAGGGAACTTTGTCTCCATTGAAGACGGGACAGTAATGGGAACACACAAAGGTAGGGTTTGTGTGTGTGTGTGTGTGTGTGTGTGAGACGCTTACTCTCTTATGTTAGACCAATGAAAAGAACTCCCTCTTTTCTGCCTTACCATTCACTGTGTCCTTGTGTATTCTCTAAATTTATAGACATTGTGTCTATCCTTTCTCTTTTTTTTTGTCCGTGTCCATGCAGGCTGGTTCACTCTGACACTGGGCCAGCGGGCGAAGATAGGAGGGCAGAGAGACCCCTGGTTTGTGGTGGACAAAGACATTGCAACAGGAGATGTGTTAGTGGTGAGAAAGTCTGTCTCTGTCGTTAGAGTGGGAGTATCTTCATTTCCTTCTGTCCTAGCCTCCTTTGAGACCACAGCAATCCTATTAGACTGATTCAGAGTTGATTGGTGCTTCTCTGAACACATTTATCTCAACCAGTGCATGTTGTGTTGTCCGTTTCCCTTTTCCCAAACACTAATTAATGCTGCATTCAGAACGTTCCTATTTCTTACTTACTCAAATCTCCTGTAAACCTAAGGCTCCAACGACCAATCACCCAGCTCTGTTCCGTGACACGGTGCGGACGGACCGCTTCCACTGGCTAACAGTAGACCCGCCTCCGGAACTGGCCCGGACCCAGATGATGGATTGTCACTTCCGCTTCATCCACCAGATGCCCCTCAGTGAGTGTTGTGTTGTCAGCGCCTGTAGATAGTGGTGCAGAGTAACCAAAGAACTTTTACTCAAGTGTTGCTTTTAAGTGCACATCTGGGGGACATGTGTTTTATTTGAGTATTTCATTTAAATGTCTGGTAACACCAGAGAGAAATATTGTACTTTTTACTTCTCTGCAGTTGCTTTTAATTTTACATGAAAATACTATTATACAATACAATTTTAACTTTTAGACAATTGTTTGGACAAGACATGCAGTGTGAAGTTGTCACTTTAGGCCCTGTTCAATTGTTATGAACGTTTGTCACCATATTCCGATTTTCTCAACTGATATTCCAAAACCAAGCAATCAATTGATTTATTGAGGAAACAGTCCTTCAATCCATGAAGAAAATTTTAATACAGTGCATATATTTGTACTTTTTTTAAAGTAAAGTTTCTGAAACTTGGACTAAGTTTGATGTATTTAATACGAAGACTGATCAAAAAGAAGAGGTGTAAAGCATCTAATACATTATTTCCTAACTTTTTTTTGTGTGTGTGTGTGCTCCAAGCTCCCTGCACCGTAACTCTGAACATGGACGGCTCTGTTTGGATCTCACTCTCGCAGCCAATCAGAGCTCTGACTCCTGGACAGGTAACACAGCGAAACACGCCTGTGTTACAGAATACAATGTCATCGCTCCTGGGGGGCAATACTGTTGCAGCAATAACAATAACATAATGACATACATACATTTGTGCATGTATGAATATTTTTGTTTTTCCTTTTCTCCGTCAATTTCCCTCCCCAGTTTGCCGTGCTCTACAAAGGAGACGAGTGTCTGGGTAGTGGCAAGATCACCCAGCTGGGGCCCAGCGAATACACACTCCAGCAGGGCCGAGAGCGGTGGGCAGCAGCGGCGCGGCACACGGAGCAGCCCACCCCCGAAACGACCAGCTGAGATGACCCCACAGCCCGGCTGCAATGGGAATGCGGTCCATCCGCCACATTAGGTAGAGCAACACTGTTCATGAAAACAGGCCCAATGCCTCTCCTGGAGGCTGCAACGGATCGTTGCTCAACTTTTACATCTCAGTTATGCTGATGACACAAGAACAAAAGGGTTGATATTCGTAGCCTCCTCGTCAATTGTCTGTTCTGATAAACCATCCACATCCAAGCCCCTAAACTGGAGCTTCAATAAGGGTTACAAACCTCATTTTTAAAAGAAATCCAGCTCTTATTTTCACTTCTAACATTCTCACAGCATCTTTGTCAGGTACAGAACAAACTCAAGCTGCTCTTTGGAGATTCTTTTTCTTCTTTTAATGGTTCTGGTGGGATTTGACTGTCAGTCAGCAAGGCTTCATGTGGATCCACATATGTGGGACATGACTATGACACGGTCCTGTGGATTCAGACAAGTCTTGGAGTGATAACACCTATTATATTTTTGTTTATTTGAAATCCGATTCAAACTTCCCTCCTCTCTTTTTCTCGCTGTCAACAATGTCCATCCTGCCTCTGAGCCAACTGCAAACCCCTACATCTATTAAAAAAAAATTTAATATACGCATTACGACTTTTAAACTCCAGCTCCGTCCACATTTAACATTTGATGCTGGCGGTACATTGGTGATCAGTATTAATCGATGACTGTTCTTTGAATTGTTGTCTTTGTTTATTCTTTGATAAATAAATTTATTTCTTAAGCAGAAACAAAGTACTCACTAGTCTCTTCACACTTTTCTCCTCTAAGGTTGAATTATATTAAAAAGCCAGTTGATGATGAATATAGGAGAAATATTTGCCTAGAAACATACGGGCATATGTGTCGGGCATATTTTGCGACGGTTACAATGGAAACTAAATACAATGTAATTGTTAAACTTGATTTTTCTCACCTGTTTTATAATACTTATCGATTCCTTGTTTTAAAATATAAAATTGTGCCTTTTCTGTTCATGTGGCTTGGTTTTTAAAGGTTGTGGAAACTATGAATAATTGAACATTAAGGAATGAGTGAATAAACCTAATTAGCATTTGTTTATTTGTTTTCGCTGGGGTGTAAACCTTATTATTACACTCACTGAGCACTTTATTTGGAACAACGCCTTCTTATTCAGGTGGATATCCAATCAACGGTGCTGAGCGGAATCAGAAACTCAGCAAATCAAACTTTGAGGAGGATGTAGAGATGCAGACCAAGTGAGGTTTCACCCCTGTGAGGCAAGATCAGAAATCTGAGGCTGCAGTGGACACAGACTCACAAACACTGGACAGTTGAAGACACAAACAAAACGTAGCCTGGTTTGATGGAGCTGGATTTCTCTGTCAGAATTTGGCATCAACAGCATGAACCCATGGACCGAAACTACCTTGTGTCACCAGTCCAGGCCGGTGGCCGTGGCGATGGAAGAGGAATCATGGTTTTAAAAGCCGCATCTTATCCGACCGTGTTCTTCCCTTTATGGCCTCGGTTTACCGTCTTCTGATGGCTACTTCCAGCAAGATAATGCTCCATGTCACAGAGGAAAAAAGTCAAACCAGGTTTCATGAACATTGATACTGAGTTCAGTTTCCTCAGCGGTCTCCCTCAGTCACCGGATGTGTATCCAACAGAAAACCCTTGAGATGTGGTAGAAAAGGAAAATCGCAGCACGACTGTCCAGCTGACGAATCTGTAGGAACGATGTGATGCTTCATGTCGACGTGGGGCTTGAGAGAAAAGGAAGGTCATATCCAGTATGGTGTTCTGAATAAGGTACTCACTGAGTGAAATATAAGTAGGTATCGAGTTGTTGGTCCACAGTGGGGCGCTATTATACAAGTTTAATCTCCAGGGTGAACCTGTTATTCTCTGGTCAGCATTGTTTTACAGACAACATAAAGCATATCTTAATGAATCACAATAACAGCCACGGCTGAGCCTTATAAGATTTGTCTTCATTATAAAGTCAGTTTTCCCAGAAAGAGATTATACTTTCTATGTATCCTTTTTTAAAAGTCGTTTATTAACTTAAGACTGTGCAGAAAAACGAGGACTACAGATACATAGACACTCAAACGACACTAATGTCAGTATTAAATTCAGATTTTATTTTTGATATAGCATTGCGCAAGGCTCTAAAGTGAATATAAACTTGACCAGACTCGAAACTCTTAAAACAAAATGACTAAAGGAAGGAAACGGTACACAATGCAAAATAGAGGTTAAAGATATCTCATACATTCCACTATTATTTGTTTTACGCTCATCCAGAATAAAGTTAAATTTGGAGGGACGATCCTTTTCCCTTTTTTGTCCCTTTGTAATGATGCTGAGATCTCACCATGAAGAACTCAACGAAAGCAATAACTCATTAATAATTGGTTAGTAAAATTGCTGTGTTTTGCTGAAAACAGAAGGTGAGACACTAAGTTCATCTTTCATAATGACGTTCCTAGAAGAGTTGCAGCTGATTAAAGTCGTGTGATTTGGGGGCTGGAAAAAAAAACTCCACATACTTTTGATTTCGGACTGGAGGTCCTAGCTCAACTAATTTTTTAAAAACTTTATTATTTATTGTAAACATTACCTGTAACGGTTTGGGAGGGAGCAAAACTCCTATCAGGCATTGGATTTTTGTCTTCCTCCCCAACTCTCAGTCCATTGTAATAACAATGCACTTGCGCGCATTGGGCCACTTCCTAAATCTCCATGAGAAAAAGAATAAAGAAGCGGCCCCCCTCCGCCCCCCGACCCCTCCCGTGAAAGCGTCCCAGAGGGGGAACGCAGCAGGTTTATGGTAATGCGCTTCTGAGGAGGCGGAGGAGATCCACGGAGCCATTTTGTACTCATTTTAAAACGCAGTGTGGGTTAACGCAGCCGCTGCGCGCCCTGGACACACGGAGACCATGGACACCGAGCGTCTTTTCCCACGTTGAAAGTTCACCATGAGGAATAAAAGCAAAACGCAGTGTTGGGAGAGGGAGAGTTAATGCGTCCGTGGGGGTGCTGCGGGGAAGTTGAACGGGATTCGGCAGGTTTAGAAGCATGGAGTCACCACCGATGTGTTGGATTTGGGTTTGTGCCCTGCTCAGCGTGCCGCTCGCGGGCTGTTTGGAGATGCACCTCTCGGAGACTCTGCGGCCCGGGACCCTTTTGGCAAACCTGTCGCTGGGCCCCGGGTGGACTTACAAAATTGACAGGACTTTATCAGCTAACTTCATCCAGAAACTTTTCCAGGTGGGGAGGCAGGACGGGGTCGTCCGCCTGTCCCACGGAGGAGTTCAGTGCGCGCACACACCGAGGAACCCTGCGCCTGTTTATTTCAGGACAGGCTCCTCGACATCTGGGGACGTTGTTCTGACACAGTTTAATGTGTTTGTCCACGGCAAAGACTGTTCTGTTAAATACAAGAGAAGGAAAGCCACAGGTAAGCCCGACATTCACATTAAACACCTTTCCGAACTGGAGGCAACTTCCTGCTTACCCGCAGGTAAATTGCTGCTGAACGTGACAGAACTCTTGCCCGCATTTACGCGGAGCGTCGCCTTTTTGGACACTGAATGTCCTGGGAGCGACATGGTTGCAGTGTTCCGGCGTGGGGATTTGTTCCTGGCCAGGGACTTGTGTCTTGAGCACAGAGGGCAGCCCGAAGTTAACTTGCACTGCGCGTTGCACAGCTCTCCAGGCGGTCGCCTCTCCGCCTTGCTCAGTTTGACGCTCGTAAAAGCGCCCGAGCAACACGGCTCCTCATCAGAAACCGTCCAGATAAAGTCAGGCAGATTGAGCCACAGGGGAAAGCGACAGGTAAACGCGTCTCCCCAGTTCCAGCTCCCCAACTATCAGGTGTCCGTGCCCGAGAATGAGCCTGCGGGCACGCGCGTTATCACCCTGAAAGCCACTGACCCGGATGATGGAGAGGCAGGGAGGCTGGAGTACAGCATGGAGGCCCTCTTTGACAGCAGGTCCAATGACTTTTTCTACATCGACTCCCAGACAGGGAGCATAACCACCACCCAGCCATTGGATAGAGAAGTCAAAGACACCCACGTTTTCAAAGTCACAGTGACAGACAACGGCACCCCAAAGAGATCCGCCACTTCTTACCTCACTGTCACCGTGAGCGACACCAATGATCATAGCCCGGTGTTTGAGCAAACCGAGTACCGCGTCAGCATCCGAGAGAATGTCGAGGTGGGTTTCGAAGTGATGACAATACGGGCCACTGATGGAGACGCTCCCTCCAACGCCAACATGATTTATAAAATTGTGAACGCTGAGGGAGTGAACTCTGTGTTTGAAATCGACCCGCGCAACGGCCTGGTGAGGATCAGAGAGAGGCCTGACAGAGAGACGCGGTCCCAGTACCAGCTGATTGTTGAAGCCAACGACCAGGGCAAAGACCCAGGCCCCCGCAGTGCCACCGCCACTGTCAACATCTCAGTGGAGGATGAGAACGACAACTACCCACAGTTCAGTGAAAAGAGGTATGTGGTTCAGGTCCCAGAGAATGTGGCAGTCAACACAAAGGTCATCCAAGTGGAGGCCACAGACAAAGACGAGGGGAACAACGCCAAAGTCCATTACAGCATCATCAGTGGGAACGTTAAAGGGCAGTTCTACATCCACTCCCCCACCGGTGTGATCGATGTCATCAATCCTCTGGACTATGAGATGATCAGGGAATATAACTTGCGGATTAAGGCTCAAGACGGTGGCAGGCCGCCGCTAATAAATGGCACAGGAATGGTGGTGGTGCAAGTGGTGGACGTGAACGACAACGCCCCAATGTTCGTCAGCACGCCTTTCCAAGCTACTGTGTTGGAAAATGTGGCCATTGGTTACTCTGTGATCCACATTCAAGCTATTGATGGCGACTCTGGAGAAAATGCTCGGCTGGATTATCGGCTCACTGACACAACACCTGGTTTCCCATTCACCATCAACAACAGCACAGGCTGGATCACTGTGAGCGAAGAGCTTGACAGAGAGACCACAGACTTCTACACCTTCGGCGTGGAAGCGAGAGATCACGGGGTACCAGTGATGTCCTCCTCCGCCAGCGTCAGCATCACGGTGCTTGACGTGAACGACAACGTGCCCACGTTTACAGAGAAAATCTACTCACTGAAAATCAATGAGGATGCCGTGGTGGGGACAAGCGTGTTGACGGTGACAGCCGTGGATCGGGACGTCAACAGTGTCGTTACCTATCAGATCTCCAGCGGCAACACCAGGAACCGCTTTGCCATCACCAGCCAGAGCGGCGGCGGCCTCATCACCTTGGCCCTCCCCTTGGACTACAAACAGGAACGCCAGTACGTCCTGACAGTCACCGCCAGCGATGGGACACGCTATGACACAGCACAGGTGTTCATCAATGTGACGGACGCCAACACGCATCGGCCCGTCTTCCAAAGTGCCAACTACCAGGTGATGCTCAGTGAAGAAAAGCTGGTGGGTTCCACTGTGGTGGTGATCAGCGCAACGGATGAGGACACAGGGGAAAATGCTCGTATCACGTACGTGATGGAAGACAACGTTCCCCAGTTTAAAATTGATCCGGATACAGGCGCCATCACGACGCAAATGGAGATCGACTATGAAGACCAGGCCTCCTATACGTTGGCCATTATTGCTCGAGACAACGGTATCCCTCAGAAGTCTGACACCACCTATGTGGAGATTATCATCCTTGATGCTAATGACAATGCTCCTCAGTTCCTCAGGGACATGTACCAGGGGACTGTATTTGAAGATGCACCTGTCTACACCAGTGTTCTCCAGATATCTGCTTCAGACAGAGACTCTGGGTCGAACGGCAGGTTGAGCTATACGTTTCAGGGCGGCGATGATGGAGAGGGGGATTTTTTCATTGAGCCCTACTCTGGTATCATCAGAACTGCTCGCAAACTGGACCGGGAGAACGTCCCTGTGTATAATCTCAAGGCCTTTGCGGTAGATAAGGGAGTTCCACCACTGAAAGCAGCGGTTTCCATTCATGTTGTAGTGCAAGACATAAATGACAATGCTCCAGTGTTTGAGAAGGATGAGCTCTTTATCGATGTGTCGGAGAACAGCCCCGTCGGTTCCGTTGTGGCCCGGATCACTGCCGCGGATCCCGATGAGGGCACCAATGCTCAGATCATGTATCAGATCGTGGAGGGGAATATCCCTGAAGTTTTCCAGCTGGACATTTTTAACGGCGACCTGACTGCACTCACAGATCTGGATTATGAGACCAAAACAGAGTACGTCATAGTGGTGCAGGCCACCTCAGCGCCACTTGTGAGCAGGGCCACTGTTCACATCCGCCTGGTAGACATGAATGACAATAAGCCTGTGCTGCAGGACTTTGAGATTATTTTCAACAACTACGTCACCAACAAGTCCAACAGTTTTCCATCAGGAATAATAGGAAAGGTACCAGCTCATGACCCGGATGTATCGGATAAGCTACGGTACAAGTTTGAGTCTGGAAATGAGCTCCGTCTGCTCCTGTTGAACGAGGACACTGGGGATCTGAGGCTGAGCAGGGACCTGGACAATGACAGGCCCCTGGAAGCCCCCATGACCATTTCCGTCTCAGGTAAAGTTAAAGTCTTTTTTTCTTTAAACCAAATCCGAAGCAATTTCTCTTTATCCCGGGAAGAAATTCTCACATTACATGTCGGTTATATGTGTCAGTACACACAGACGTGGTGACGCAGCCGTGTGCAGTCACCACGCGTGTTTTAAACGTTTAACCGAAGAGTCAATGTAGAGTTTTCTGTGGAATAGACACAGGGGGCAGGTTCCGGCTGTGCTGTTGACGGTATGTTCAGCGAGTGTTTGCTGCAGGCTCTCCGCAGGATCCGGTTGTGCTGCTTTTGTGCCATTCGGGTGATAAAGGAATTACGTGCAAGTGGTTGGTTGGGGTAATAAAAAGTGCTATTAGCAAGGACGCCCTCATAACTGAGCCGCTCTGTTGTTGCAGATACGTGGGTTCTGTCACAGCGTGGAGCGTGCACACGTGCACACAGTGCAAGCATGTGCACACTCATGATTTACCCCCTGAGAGCCCTTATACAGTAGGCTGCACTCTTTGAAGAGGTGGAAGATTCTTGCCTATTGTAGCTGCGCTGCAGGGAGGTTGACGAACATCTTGCGGCAAGATGTTTCACTATTGTTTCTTGCTTTACAAATTGTTTTTTTTTTTACAAGCTTTGTGATGCTTGCAGCTACACTAGTTTTGAATAGAGGAGAAGTTTCACATCCAGAATTTTGTTTTGGAGAGGCCTCTATAACAATCTTTTAAATCCGAAGTCTTGTGAGTTCATGCTACAAGGTCATGCACAAAGAATTTGTGTTAAGTCGCTTTTTTTTCCCTTAACAGAAGCAGACTTTGTTCTTTTAAGTTAAAGATTAGACAAATGCAAACACTTGGAAATTCACACCTAAACTGGCAAGGCAAAGACTAGAGTCCAAGCATACACACACACACCTTGCAAGAAAGCACCGACATTTATCAGGCAGTTGGAGGCAGGCGGGGTTAAGTAAATCTAATACCCTGACAGAATAACTATCCTGTCACCTACTGACAACTGGTTGCCCAACCGTGTGTGTGTGTGTGTGTGTGTGTGTGTGTGTGTGTGTGTGTGTGTGTGTGTGTGTGTGTGTGTGCGTGTGTGTTGGTTGCTCTCCCAAGGCACACTAAGCCCGAAAATGGGCAAGCAGCCCAACACAGCCCTCCTGCTCTCCGTGTCATCCGATCATCTTTTCAAGCTAAAGAATGTTTCAGCATATCACACATTAAGTGGGAATACAAATGAGCTGCTATGGACCAGTCTGCACCAGGGCAAACCCCCTTTCACAGCCCATGAGTCTAATCAAGTTTGGTTTGTTTTTATGGCCCTGGTTCATTATGCCGGCTATAGTATAAATACTGTCCATGACTTTGCATGCGAGAATCCTACATTTGGCAAATTGAAAATCTTTCTTTGATCATTTCCTCCAGCTTTTCCACTCTCTTGTGGCTTGTGACAGAAACATTTATGGGATAATGCAGCAGTTCCCTTAGCTGGACTTCAGAGTTATTGCCACTCACCGTGGTTCATCATCAGGCAGTGGTAGGCTTTGACCAGATGTCCCTCCTTTTACCTCTAACAGCTTTTCTTTTTTTTGCTGAAGCACTTGTGCCTCTCCTTTGTCCAGGAAAGACAGACTGTCCCTTTCTGAATGCCTCTCATAGCGGTTATCGACGACCTGCAGAGCATCTGAGGATGCAGTGACTGGCCACAATAGCTCCCTGGCCTTATAGCCCTCATTCATTTCATTGCCTCTGCATTCATGTTTGTCAATAACAGCTGACGACGCTTGCAGTATCCGTGACAACAGTGACCCCATGATGGTCCCAAAGTGGGGGTGGGTATCTTCATTAGTTGTAACCACACACACACAAATAAGCACATGCTCATGCACAATTGAACAAATGCACACACTTACGTTGAAGAACAGCTCCAAACCCCCCTTTCCTGGAGCTTCACCCTGATGTCAAGTGTTAGGTAACCATCACGGCTGATGTCTTGACCTTTTGACCTCATGCTCTTGGGAGAGGAAAGCCTGGGGCGATTGGTACGCTAACGGCACCCTTAACTAGAACTGAGAGACAAGACTCTGGTTGTGTCTCTGTCGCTCTCAAATTTAATGACTCCCTCCCTGACTTCCCTGGACGCCCACATTCTTTTTTGGAGAATTAAGGTTTATTGCATGGTGATAGCTTATTTTGACCTTTCCTATGTCACAGGTCTCTTGTTTGTCCGGTCTTTGGGTAGAATTTCAATGTGCCTGTTTATGATCGGTTTCTATTATTTTTACCTGTTAAGATCTCTAGTCTAATGCAAAGATTGGTAGGTCAAAATCATCTTTATCAGCCCATTGTGTCTGCTCATGAGACTGATCAGCAAACACAAGCTCCATCTTTCTCCATTAACCCCGATAATTGAGCTTGATCTGTGGAGCAAAAGTCCATTGATTGATGTGAGAATGGATTTGTCTTGTTTGGAAAGGGCCCGTAGCAGGCTAGAGGTGAGAATTTCCATCGACTTCCTCCGAATCAAGGTCTGAGAATGTTTCTCGAGTCCTCTGCTGAAACACAAGAATGCCCTGATAACTCCTGAGATACACTCACTTAACACACTCTGCTAGCCACAACACTGTTCCATCTGTCCTCATTCTCATTCCCCCCTCTACTTCTGAGTGTTTTTGTGTGTGTGATGGCAGCTCAGTGGTTTGCTTGCGAAGGGCTATGTGTTCTCACTGTAAGAGCGCTTATCTGCGCTTGTTAAATTTCACTTAAAACCGTTGGAGTTTTCACTCACTGTTTTCTAAAAGATGAGTATCTGTCAATTTCCTTTGGGTGTCACAGAACCAGAGAGGTGCAGTATTACAGTGCACTACACTGTAATACCAACCCCCCCCCTTCTCCTCCCCCCTCAGGTCCACCATCAAAAGCCAAAATTCACCAGCACATGTTTGTGTTTTTACATAAGCCTTAGCTGTCAGCGACCGAGATAGATTTTCTAAAGTGGTGATAAAATGGAAGGCTTGATTTTAATCCCACCTGAAGAGCCCTCTGACATTTGGCAGATTTCTTTCTGGACACAAATCTAAATTGACCGCTGCGTGTGGGTTCACTGTCACAGTGCGGATTCCCAGAAGCAATAAAAAGGGGCCGTATGTTACATGTGACACAGGGAAGACTGTTTCATTAGCTAGTGGATGCTGTCTGAACACATGCAGTCTATAACAACCTGTCTCCCTTCCTCCCTCCCTCTCCGCTGTTTTGGTTTCCTCATATGCAAAAGACATCACCTAATGTGTACTTTTTTTCTTTTCCTGATAGGTGAAGTTTAAACAGCAAATGTTACATCCTGCACTAACTGGCCATAGGTGGAGTTGTGTTATATCGCTCAGTCATACAACATAGCAGATTGCTACTTAAACGATTAAGAATGATTGATGCTAAATCACTCTTTTTGGCTCTGATGTTTTTCCTTACCCTGGGTGAGCGGGAAAGCGTGCAGCTACACGCAGTCATACTCTCGAACCCATCCTCCCCCCTCTTTCCCCCCATGGGGCTTTAGCCGAGCTTCCCTGCTTTGCCTCGGCTCTAAATCCAGTACAAGGGGCTTGCATAGCTCGGCTCTTGAACATTTCTTTTCTCATCCATCCCCGTCCCCCATACACACTTTCTCTGCTTTCTCTCTCTACTCCCTCTCCCAGCATTCTTAAGTAGATTTCTACTGTGACACGAGAACTTCAGCTAAGCTGAGTTAAAATGCAATCTACCATACTCACTGAACTTCCACAGATAGACCACTTGATTACATTCCTGTGAAAACCACTGCTTTGTCATTTATAAGGAAAGAAAAGTTCCTTCATTATTAGGAACAATTACACTTGGGCGTGATGCGTTGCTCTCCATATGAATTTTGGGGCCTTTCCTTCATTTCATCAAACAAGAATTCCCTCCTCTGTTCTTTCCTCATCCCTTGTCCTTGGAATTCTTTTGCTTTCAACCCATTATTTGGCCCTGAAATATTACACTTGTTGTGGAGAACACAAGAAGGCAAATTGGGAAAGGCAAAATTACTCCCTGTGTGAGTCAGGAGACAAACCCCTTCCTGGCAGCCTTCTATTCCAGTTTTCCCATATTCTGCCATATGTTCTGACAGGAGAAACGTGACTCCTCACTGGAACACGGGTGTGGCAGTGATGCGCAGGCACAGACAGTGATGCCGTGTGACCTCTCACCTGTGAGATCAAAGCAGGACACACACACACACAGTGGCGAGAACTGACCCTTTTACTCTTTACAAGACTTCTGACCTCAAGCCGATCTTCGGAACAGAAAGAGAAAGGGGTCACAGGAAAAAAAGGATTGTGTTCAGAAGAGAGATGTTGTGGCGTTAAGTGTATGTAGCAGGCTAAAATTTGTTCCTTTAAAGCAGGATGTTTGCTGCCCCACGGTGTGGATATTTACCATTGTTTTCTTCTCTCAGCAGAGAAGTCTTCTCTTGTGCTTTAGCAAAAAGACTCAACAGATTCAAAAGTGCTGTACCTTTAATCATAGTGTGCATAGTCAGCCCTGTCTGCAGCAGCTCATATGTTTTCCTGCTGTATGGGTGCGAGATATGCTGCCATTCCAGGGCTTGGCTCCCCCCAGTAACTGATATCAGGAGATCCCATTCATTCCTAAGATATCACTCTGGCTGGTTACAAACTTTGCCCCTCACCACATCCTCCCCTCCTCTGTCTGCTCCCTCGTCCTTCTACATGTATCTCCCCGTCCTTTACCATTGCTCCCGGTTTCATTGTTTTCCTTTGTGTCTTCTCTTTGTACTTTTGTGGAGAATGACCCTGTTGATTGACCTTGTGCTTACACAGTTTTGCCACATGGTTGTTGCAGTACAGGCTTCTGTCTGTGTTCCTGCTGTTGTCGTCCTGAGTGGTTACAGAAACGTATTAGATGTTCCCTCTCACTTTCTCTATCTTCCATGCCATGTCCACCATTTTTGTGTTTATGTAGAGTATGTCTGGCTGGGCACTCCTGTCAGTGAGCTCAGTAGGTCTTTTAGTCCTTAAGACTTCGTGGATGGCAATCTGTTGAATGGACAACGTTTTTCTTATTAACCTGGCTGTTAAACAAGATTTTTCAACCTAACCTTTGGAGTTGAATGAATTTCTGTTCTTTTCGAATAGAGGAAGTTGTAAAATAATACATTTTTGGTTTTTACACATGCCAACAGTTAGGGGAGAAGCTTGTGACCACTCTCATATCTGTCTGTTTAGATTAGAATTACCCGCCAGCACCCAGTTAGCTTAGCATAAAGACTTAGGGCCTAATTTGTCATTTTTCTCATTTAAGTGTAAAAAAGGACAAGATGTTAAATATTTTTACCCAATGACAAAGTCAAGCTCGCTGTTTCCTCCCTGTTCCCTTTTAAATCTAAACTTTCTGAACTTTTTTTTTCTCACTGAAAACTCTGAAAACTGATCTGCATGATGTTTCCTCTGCTGAAAGCAGAGAAAGACGGGTTAACAGAGACCACTTGCTGGTGTCTCTGTGTTTCTGTTTTTTGTGTTCGGTGAGTGAGAAAGGAATCACTTTCATGCTTAATCTTGTACATCCACACTGGGCCATGTGTGCCTTTTGCTGTGTGTGTATGTGTGTGTGTGTGTGTGGGTGTGTGTGTGTGTGTGTGTGTGTGTGAGTGTGAGTGTGTGTGCCTTCAGGCTGTCTAGTCTGAAGTGCAAATACCACGGATCAGGACTGGTCACTGTTTGAATCCTATGATGTCTGAACGCTCAATTACAGACTTGAGAGAGGAGGGACGTTTAAGGATCTCTGAGGCTGCCTTCTAATGCCGTCACTGCGGGTGAGAAGTGTAACAGCCACACAGGTACAGAGATTGGTTGGGTGCCGCTAACGATTCCCCCAGGCAGACGCTTCCCTTTAATTTGTGTGAAATATGGCTGAAAAGCCACATAGTTCACCTCAAAAGATTACTATTCCCAGGACAGGATGTTAGTTTTTAACACTCAACTCCAGCTTGGCACGAGCCACAGTTTTTGTCAGAAATCTGCCACACATTATGCTACTTGAGGCAACTTTCCTCCCACACACTTAATCCATGCGCTGCTGACTCAAGAGCAGTGTTTTGCTTTTCAGCAGGAAATCCCTCACAGCATCGTGACGGTCTCTGTCGCTGGGTAGAAAGTGAGATACGAAGTGCGGTATCTTCCCATCATGCAAGTGTTTGTTGTGGGGATTTCAAGGTGGTGTTGTTTGTATGCAAACACCTATGCGTTTGGCTCGGGTTGCGCAAGGTAACGGGGTAAATGTGAGGGGGTATTCAGAGGGGGTTTGTAACATGTGGTGTGTGATCATACACCCCATTTTTTTTAAAAACACATTTGAGTGATGTGTTTTTAATGTGTATGTGCTGTGTATTGGTCTTCATCCAGTTTGACAGACACTTTTTCCCTCGCGCACGCACACACACACACACGCGCGCACAGAGTCGGGGTTATCTGTCGTTTACATGCTGCAGGACAGTGATTTCACCACTCAAACTCCAACAGGTTGTGGGCGGTGGAGGGGTCGTATTTGATTGTAACCCGACACACCTCTCTCGGTCTCTTGTTCGAATTCATTCTCTCTCACTCGGACGACGACACAATACTCTTCTTTGTCCCGCTCATCGAGGAGGTAGGGGAAGCATCTTGCCCGCAGCCCACGAGTGTGCCATTACATGCGTCATGATGCGCGATGACCAGCTGCTGGAATGTTAAGTGGTGGTGGTGGAGGTTGGGTCGGGTGGGGCCTGAGGGTGTATATATACAATATTTAGGGAGAGTGAATGACAAATGTGACCGTGAGGGGAAAAGAGACAAAAGACGAGGGAAACGGGGGAGGAAAGGGAGACATTTGGAGCCTCCCTCCACTGGTTGTGTGTTGGGCAGCGTTCACGCTGCAGGGCTTCATGCTCAGTTACTAATTGTGGTTCATATCTGATTTTGTGGGATGTAGTTGAAGATACCTGTAGAAACATGCATGATGAACTGACAGTGAAGTCTAGTGATGCCTTTGCACAATCTTTTTGTACCTGCTTGTTCTTACTCCAAGCTTTTACAACATTGTTTTGTCATCTTGTCCTCCCTCCATACTAACCCCGGCTCAGGCGAAATCCTCTGGTGCCATGTTACGACAACAGCCTCATGTGAGAGATATGACATTTACTTGTTGTCAGAGCAGCACTGACAAATTTAGACCTGAGCATTCACATACCAGTCATGTGTAGGTTGCATACCATTAGGTCAAATTTTGTGCTTTATGTACATGAATCCATTCACCTTTTTTCCTCTACCTCAATTTTAGTCGAGATTCCCTGGTTGGCTCCATCGTTGACCTTTTAGTTGTTGAAAACCAGACTTCACCTCGAGGAGTCCAGGCTGGTCCTCAGTCTAGACTGAAGACCAGAGGAAGCAAAATATTTCACAATTAGTGCCCCTACGATGATGAACGGCCTGCCTGAGGAGCTAAGGTCACTTAACACTTGGTAGTTAGCTTGCTGCTTCTTGAAAAGGACAAATGAGGAACATAACAGACCTAAAAGCATCACCTCATCCAGGAGCGAGAGAAAACAAACTATTCTCTAGAGTGGATCATACGTGAGTCGTACTAGACTTCAGGTCGTAAAGACTTAAGGTTCTGTGGCCCCAGTGCGCCCCACCGCCCCTGTTCTAACCCTGCCCTATGTTACTTCTTCTGCCATACACTGTAATATCTTAGTCAACCCTTGCTCGCTGTGTAATAGTCCTATGTTTACTTGGGCTGAGATCCTCACAACTATTAAGACTTGGCATTGGCTCTGACAGGTATTAGAATTGAAATGTCAGGCGGCTTAAAGGGATTGAGGTCTCTGGCACAACTGGACAACTACCATTGCTTGATCCAGATCCAGAGCCAAGCTAAAAGTTTTCAAAAACTAGTTCTTGAAAAAATAACCATTTAGACCAGTTTAGAGCATATACAGCATATGTAGGCTTTTTAAATGTGTGTAAACCCGCCAACTTTCACATTGTCAGAAGACGAGTTCGCCTTTCTGTTCAGACTTAAATGTCTATCCCATCGTACCTGTTTGTTGGTCAGTTGTCGAAGCCTCTGTTTGAAATGCTTGGTTGGTAACTGTGTCTCTAAAACTTATTCCAGGGCTGTGCTCACTCCTGCGGCCCTAAGTGCAGCACAGTCTGGGTGGCCTAGCATCTTGGTGGCTAGCATCATTAGCAGAGCTGTGCCCATAGACCATAAATATACCCTGTAGCTGATAGTTTTTGTTTTTTTTTGTCCAGTGTTAAAACGGTTCAATAAACACCTGGTTAAAAACAGCCCAGAGAAGCTTTTTGAGTTAGTAGAGTTGGATCAAAACATTTACATAAACAGCTTTGCGGAAAACTGACACCTTCCCATAATTACCCCACCTTTAAAAGTCCTTGATTGGGGCTTTAACACTGATCCTCTGCGAATGTTGATCTTGGACTCCGCAGAAAGAATTCATGCCAGATTGTGTTCACAGAGGTGTCAGTTTTTAGTCGTTCTCCCCATCACCAGGAAAGGAGCTTGGTGACAGGTGTAATCTTGACAGTTAATAGCTTGTGTGTGGGAACTTGTTGATACATGCCCGGCTCTCAAATTGTTGTCCCTTTTATGTCGTACTGCCTGTCAAACAGCGCTTGGCCTTTTCAAAATGTTATAGTTTGATTAATTTGGTTTTGTGTATTAGTTACAGCAGGTGCAGATAGATCTATAGTTTCTTTTTTTTCCGTCAAAGATTTATTACTGAAATAGTTGGCAGCATGATAAAGTGCCTTGCTTTCTCAGCCTTTAGGTTGTGTAGGTAGTATTCATTCTCGGGCATTGAGTACAACTAAAGCCTCTCCTCACCAGGTAAATTGCAGAGTGTTTTCCAGATTTTTAGTTTGAGGTAAAAGTTAGTGTCCGGTTTATTTTTAGCCACTCTAGTGGTGCGGTCCTATTGATGACAGTGTTTGTCGATTGCTTGGTGCACCACTTTGCTACAGACTGTAATTTTTATCATCACCTTCTGGGTTTATTGCCATGAAATTTGAAACATTGTGTCTAACAAAGTGACGAGAAAAAGTCAGATGTTAACATGCTAACAGAAAGGCAGCTTCTGAACAACAACAAGTTGGGATTGTCATTGTTAAAGTGTTAGAATATTGCTGTAAGCGTGTAGCAAGCTCACTTATCTGCTGGGATGGTCATAGATTCATATTTGCTGAAAGGATGCTAGACGTCTAATGGTAAATCAGTGTTAACAACCTGATCTTTAGATTTAGATCTTGATCATGTCACTTTGATCAAACTGAAGGAGATTATGTTTATATTGTAAGACTTTTGTGACTCTCTATTGTTTGACACAAGGATAAGATAGTTCCTTCTTGAGGGGGATGTAATGTCTTGCTCACAGGCACTTCAGTGGCATCGATGTTTACTGTCTTGAAGGATTTTGAACCCTTGACTGGGAGTAAAAACTGATTTGGGGTGTACAGCCTACCCCTTGTCTTTTTCCAGTATGTCAGTCATCGACAACTGCTGTCATCATCAGTGTCACCTTACAACCCCCTGACAGTGACTGTTCCACTCTGACAGCCCCTTTCAAGTTTGAGGGCCAGAGTTCATGTGAAGACACACTTACATATTAGCACAAAGCAAACATTTATTCGTGAATGCACCTGCGACAATCGAGGCATTACCTTATAGTCTAACATACGGAATCAAGCAGGACAACAGTGTTAGCAGGAAAAGTTTACACCACACCCTGAGTCACACTTGGCTCCTTCTGGCGGAGCGGCTTAGGCCTCTGAAAGCATTTCAAAGGAACAGACTTAAGACGTGCGGATTGAAGCTTTGTATGTTTTCTCTGACCCTCCAGGCTTCGTCTTTTCACAGAGAGTGGGAGACACAGATAGATGTAGACAGAGGGAGCTCCGAGGTGTATTTGGTTTGCTCTGCCTTTTGATGGGGTGTCAAGATGCTCCTTTTGAACTGAGACATCCTCCTGTTACATTTTGGATAGGGTGACTCATGCACACAGAAAAAAAACACATTTTAACTGTACAGGAGCATGCATTTGCGCTTTCACATGCACAAACAGGGTATAGTCGCCCCCTCTCTGTCACACGTGATCCAGATCATAGAGCGGCTGCGGACTCTGCAGTGGCTGACCTCTTCCCCTGGAGTGTTAAGGCCAAGTTTCACTCAAAGTTCCCTTGCACCTTTTATACGACACACAAAAACTGCCGCACCCTCCCAAAATGTCTTCAATTACATGTGTATCAAAGTCGTGGCTACTTTATCCTTCAGGAACAGCTTTTACACAGCAACTGAACTTACTAATGCAGTCTAAGGTTTCCAATGATTTTTTTTCTGGGGCTTGTTGTCACATTGATGTGAAAAAGTTCTGCAGGATTTTTATGAAGCAGGGGGCTGGCACGAAGGCTTCCCGAAAATGTCCGGAGCAACTGACTTGAACATTCTCACATACGTACAGCGCCTCCAGAAAATTTCAGGAAAATGTCCGGACTTCAGTGCATGTCCGAAAGCAGCTTAACTGGGTATTAGATGTTCAGGGGCACGCCTGACACTTCTGTTATGGAGTCGAACCAGGATCCACAATGCTCCTCTCTGTCCGTGTTCATCCCATGTGATGTTTGAAAATGACATACGTGCTGCTGTCTCCCTCCAACAGCTGCTGATCAAATTACAGCCTGGGTTACATTGAAGAGCCGTTTGTCTGTGTTTGCATGAGTTGTGTGTCTGTGTGCAACTGGAAATTTTCTGACTGGGAGGAGACATTTTTAGGATAAAGATGTTGACTGCGCTGCTCGCTTTAGCAAACTGAACTTCTGTGACCCGAGTGACTTCCACTTGACATCACCTCCCAGCTCTTTTGTTCCACCCTTTCGGCGTCAACACGCGGCTTTGGCACAGGAGGGAGAGATGGTCGTCCACTAACCTGAAGGTCGGCGGTTCGATCCTTGCTTCTCCTTGTCTGCACGCCGATGTGTCCTTGGGCAAGACACTTAACCATAAATTGCCTCTGAATATAGTCCATTTACCATAACACTGACACACTCCAAATAAGTGGGATGTTAGCCAACACTACCTCTACTTGTACCAGTCATAGTTTAGGCCGTTTGCCAAATCCTTATTCTCCTCGTGATTGATGGCGGCACTCACTTTCTGACTACAGACACTCCTGATAGAACACTGACTGACTGGCTGCCGAGCATTCACCCCTACACTCAGATCAGGATCCTTTGCCTTGATTGATTTCCTCTTTGACTTAGCTCAGTCCATAATGTAGCCATCAGACACATTTAAATGCTTGTTGATGAACTGCTGTTTACGTTCAGAGCTGCGATAAGGCAGAGAGGCAGAAGGAATTTTTTAAGAAAGAGGTGTGTAGTTTTTTTCAGGAACTGGTCATGGTCAGTCTCCTTATTATGAAGCGCAAATATCATTCAAGAATACGCCTGGTCATGTGTCTGCTTTCTGTCAGCTCACAAAAAATGTACCTGATGAGGCAGTGCAGGTTCGGAGGTCACGACCTCTGACTGTGGCCATTCCAACTTTGACCTGCAGCAGATCACATAGACAAAGTGGAGGGCCCAAACTGAAGCAGCTGAGGCTCAGTGGCTTTAAACACAGGTCTTATCTGAGTGACCCTCCACTTACTGCAGGGTCACCTGGACTGTCACTCAGTCTGTGCATCACAGATAATGTCAGCCTCTTTTTTGGGGGGGGGGTGGGGTGGCGACGACAAGGAGAGAGACATAGGCTCTTTTCAGACATGGAATGACGATGGCTTCAAGCGTATCTTTTAAATATTCTTTGCTGCATGTAAAGTTATCGGCGTGGTAATGGATTACACATTTTAAATTCAAACCACATAAAAACAGTGTTGGTTGGACCAAAATAATAATTTACACATCCGATTAATGGTTTACAGGCTTTCGTGTCAGTGAATGAGGAAATTCAGATGTTGTCTTTCAACTTAACCGTGCAGCAGGGGACGGTGGTGACGCCAACAGCAGGCAGACAATTCACATTTCAGGCTGAGGTGACCGCGCCTCGTGGGGTACGGACAAACAAAAGTTCACAGAGCCGACATTCAAGAGTCCGTCCTTTTCATTTGCATTTTATCTTCCGGTAGCCAGGAACATTTTCTGTTGTGGGATGCAGTACCCTTGCTCCATTTTAACATGTCAAAAGTGTGGATTTGTTTTGCCTTTAGATGCTGATTGCCTTTCCACAGCCGGCTCTTCCCCATGTCAGTAGCTTTGTGTTGTAGGTGTGAAGTGTCTGTCTCAGCGCGTTAAGAGTCACACAGGTTGTAATGGGCTCACAGGACAAGGCATTTCAATGGGGACTTAAGAGTTTCAAGGAAACCTGTCATTACTTATATCACTGTGAGGTTGAGTATGTTTACGCACATTTTCTCTGGGTGGGTGTGTGACACTGATAATCAAGTTGGTTTCAGTAAGCTTTCAGACACAATTTCATATATTTCTTGAAGTGTTGAGTGGGGCAACATATGATCACATTGTGTTTTTAATATAGACCCCAATTAAACATATCTAACTGGTATCTAAAAGGCCTTGTTGTGGTCTGAGTAAACCTATTTTGGGGGGTTTGGAGCAAGAGGCCCGCACCCAGTAAAGTGACATGGTTCCTGAATGCTTCATCTTTGCAACAGGCCGGGTCCTGAGTTATTCAGTGCTCTGTGTTTGGGGCGGTTATGAGTCCTCGGTCATGAATCTGAGCTGTGAAACCCTGGGGCCCCAAGTCCCACCAATGTGCATGACGTGAGGAATGAGTTGGGTCAGCTCTAGAGATCGGTGCTTACGCTTTCCTTTACGGAGGGTCCCAGGGCCGACAGCTGGCTCGTCATGTCTGGCATACTCGTGCTCACTGCTGCCCTCGCAACGCATTCATCACTACATGTACACACACACACACACACACACCTATACTTGTATACATTCCTGTGGCGCTGGAGAATGGCTGCCTACTGCTCCCAATAGTTTATGATCTGTTAAATGCAAATGTAAAAATTCTGGGTAAAATGTGTTGATAAATATATCAAATAAATAATTCTACATTTACTTCATATGAGTATAAAGACAGGGTTGAACAATATATACACAGAGAAGAGGTAAAATGGGGCAGTCAAAGTATCTATTAGTCCATCAAAAGAGAATTAAATAGCAAAACCTTTTGATTAAACTTTTCTCATAAAATGAGAAGTCTTAGTTTAATGATAATAAAAAAAAGTATAATATTGGGTGTTTCAGCTGCAAGTCTTTGGCTTTGAGGACTAGTTTCTGACATAGCTTTGCATCCAATGGACAGACACTGTATGAGAGTGGTATCAATTTTCTCATCTGACACTCAAAAAAGTAAAGGTTTTTCCTTTGTTTGATCTATTCCTGTCACATTCCAGTTCAAGTTGTGGAGAGCTTGTTTCCGGGATCTGATGTTTCCATTTGGATCTACTGCTCAGTGATTTGTTCACCAAAATAAGGCTCCATACTGTAGCTATCGGTCTTCATAGTTATAGAATAGATCTGTGTTGCTCGCTGTGTGACAGCACTTGTTGTTTTTACGCTGTAAGGTGTGTTCCAAGTTTGGCAAAGACCTCTTGAAACTAAATGAGACTTTAGTGTTTCCTCTCCAGCCTTGATTCCCTTTGGAACACACACACACACACACACACACCGCCCCGTTGACACATGTCTTATTACACACTTCTCTACATTCTGTATTGCGGACACACAAATATCAGTCAGGCATGTAAGTCAGTATCCATAGAATAAGAGAGGAGGGTTGTGGTTAGCGGTTGTGGTTTTGCTTCAGGGGGCTGCTGGGATCGTCACCTCACACATTCATTCACGTGTATGAACGTATACACAACCAGCTTTGTATTTGCATCCATACGGGCTGCTCTCTGTAGTCATTCAGTCAGTGGGGTCCAGAAGGGCTGCGGGGGCTGATAAAGTGGAAATGGCCTGTTATTACTAAAGTGATGACAGTAGCTGTGGGCAGGCATCAAACGCAGGCATACCTCTGGCACTGTGTAAGCGGAACAGTCCTTAATCACACGCTATAACTCCCTTTCTGCAAATTGTCTGTGTTGGTTAAAAGTGTGTGTATAAGATCTACATTCTTAGTTATAGCCTGTTTTTGCTTGGTGCTCCATTATATTTAAAGAAGGTCAGGAAAATGTCTGGACTTAAGTGTGTGTATCAAATCAGTTTGATATTCTGTTGTGTGTTCTTTAAAAATTGTGAAGCCTGCAGAAACTACACTTCTTTGCTACTGTTGTGGAATATTTCATGATTAACTGATGTGAAAATGTTATAATTACCACGTTACATTTTAGACTTAAAACCATCCTTGGCTTAATATGCAATGTATGGCATCTCTGCAGATCTAAGGTGAGGTTTCAGCTTCTGACAGACCGTGGCGCAGTGCAGAACACAGCCTATACTGTACACAACACAAGCAGACACGTTATCTTCTGTTTAATGGCAGTTATTATTCCCTCTGGACATTAGTTTGTGTGAAGACCCCCACCAGGATCACAACACATCCGGTTAACACTGGCAAATGTGTTGGATCAATAGAGAACTCACGTTAGTTTGTGCCTGACTAGGAGTCGTGTCTTGGATGTCCTTCACAGACTTCTTCTTCCTACTTAACAGTCTCTGCATTCCAGCCTCCACCACAGGAATGACTTCACCTGCGAGCGAAACCAACAAACATCCTTATAATTCGACTGAGATTTGCCTATAAATGTGTGTGTGTGTGTACCTTCATGCAGTGTGCGTTGGGCTTTGGCCAAAAGATCTTCAAATACACCCTCTAAACAGATGCATAAAATTGGCCAAATTGGCCTGTAAAACTGAGGCAGCTGATACCACTGGACTATTCCTTGTTCTCCTTTCATACAGACTCAAAACACTCACATCACGTAGACGCAGCAGTCCTTAATCTTATTATAGTGACCCCGCTCCTCCCCTCTCCTGCATGTCATGACACATCTCCAAACTTGAATAACCCTCCTTTTTTAGGAGGAGCAGAAATATTCTTTAGTTGTGATTGATTGAGGTTGAGACAGTAATTCATGGTACTATTAAAATTTGTCTCTTTGGGGGTCGAGTCAATAGCTGTGGGATTTCGGGGCGTGTACCTGCAGGTCGAGCCGAAGACATACTTTACTGTTTCCCTGCACTAAAAAATCCCCCTTCATGAGGGATGGGGTAAGAGAGTAGCAGGATGAAGACGTAGACACAGTGATTTAAAGTGACAATCACATCTGATGTTGTTGAAGATGCTTGGACACATTGTTGAGATGTGGCCATTAGTTTGGGTGCAGTGTTTCAGCTTTAGAACGAATGAACAAACAGTAAAAAATATCGAAGAAAGTTGACCGATAACCGCTGTTTGAGTATTAACATCATAAAGTTCATAGAAAGAGGAAGATAAGTAAAAGTTAGTTTTTTGTTTTGTAATATCGAATCTGCATAGGTTGAACAGGGAGCTTGAGGCTCCGCTGCTAAGTTAGTAATGTTATACTATAAGTTGACAGTAATTACTACCTTAATTTAAGTCAGGAATGCTGTCAATTTGTCAGCGCTGGTGAGGATCAGTGGGACCACACATGCGAAATAACTATGTGGTAATAAAGCACATGTCCACCAGACAGTGATGCTACTTTCCTATTTGAAAATGGATTTTATATTTTGGCTTTTGCAACTTCTATGTTGTTCAGTATGATTTACAATCATTTTCAAGATCAAATTAATTGATTAGTTGTTTTCTTTATAACCGTGTCCATGTCTTGTTTGTTTAATCCATACAAGAAGTGTAAAAAATGCACGTCAGAATTGGGATCACAGCTTTATTCCTTGGCGAAGGTAGCAAACACTGTTCAACCAGATAATTACATTTACAAGAATGTTACTTTTAGGAAGGTACATTGCCGAACGTTGAACCTGAAATGCAGAGGTAAAGATTCACCAGAAAGAAACTGGTAGGTTGACAGAAACTGATACGTCTCACTGCCTCCCTCCTTTTATTCCTTGAGGCTGACTCATTACCACGCACCGTTCTTGTCAGCCATGTCACCGAGCACAATGCAGTGACATTTAGTTGACCCTCTGGAGGAGAAGAGGAGGGGAGAAGGCGCGAAGTAAACAGACGAAGAAGAAGGAAGAGGAAAGATACAGATTGAGAGGATGGGACGGTCTGGCTACGATAAGCTGAGAGAAGAAGGGAGTCAAGTGAGAAGTAAGGAGGAGGGGAGAAAGGAAGGAAGGGGAGAGGATAGTGGAAAGAGAGGGGGGGGGCATCTCCCTTCTTTATCCTCACATTCCCTCTTTTTCTGACTTCAAAGAATCTCCCGGTGAGAAGGAATTATTCCCCTCCGCTCAACCGTACCACTTTGTTACACCACTAGACCTCTACTCCTTCAACCCCCATCCCAGCCATTTACTTTTTGCTCCAAGAGAGAATAGTCTTGTAAATGTAGCTGGCTTTACTGCAAAGCTTTTAGTGGTGCTGTTTTAGCCAATGAATTGGGGGTATGAATTCAATTGGCATGCCAGGTGCTGTTACTTTGCTGTTACTCCCTCTTCCACTCTTGTAAGAGAGATATCTCTTACAATTTGTTTTTGCTATCTCTGCCACGATTTCCACCCATCTCCATTCAAGCAGTGCTCGAGCATCATTCAGTCCGCTTTGAGTTTGTTTTCTTGTGCGTTCATGACACACCAGTTAAAAAAAAAGGTTTGTACTGGCAATGGGAAAGGAGTTGCTCCCTATTTTAGGTTAGTGTTTAACCCACATTAAAAAAAACAGCAACGCATATTCGCAATAGTTTTGGTGTAAAAACTATTTATTTCAACACAATAAATTGGGATCCCTGGAGATTAATAAGATGAAGGCCCAGCCAGTAAAAAAAAACCCAGCAAGGGCCCCATAAAACCCAGCACAAACAGTCTTTGTGCAAATGCACCTGAGCTACCCTTTGCGATCGTTCTGAAATATTTTAAATCAGAGGAAACAGACCAAAAGAAAGTCATGTATTTCAGTTTTGGCTTGCCCTTTGCCTGAATCGCGACGGCACTGGGCCAGAGGAGGATAGAAACATCAAGAGGTCAGGCTGGCAGCCAGCAAGCTCCAGGTGGGCTGCGAGCCTGACTGAGTCCGACCCAGCGCTCAGACATCTGCGTCTGTATCAGCGTTCAATCTGCGGGCTGGATTGCTTGGTGACTGACCGATGGACTGGATGCATGAATGAATTCATGATTTTGACTGCCTGACTGGCTGCCGGGCCAACTTGGACTCATCGATTGAGCAAATGATTGGCTGGGCGACCAGCTGGCCAAGTGTGTATGAACAGCTGATAGGCCACATATGTTACAACTAGAGTTAGGGCAATTAATATGCTGTATTCTCAGCCTTCCAAGAATCTAAAAGTAAAAGATCATAGAATTTACTGACAGACATATCATTCATTACACTGGGAATCCCTTGTGTATGTAATGTCAATCTGAAACAAGTATGGGAATGGTGAACTGGCGTCCAAATGTAAGTGTGCTTTTTGGACTTTTCTTTGCAAAAGGCATCAGAGATAAATGCATACTCGGAAAAAACACTTCATACTTAATCAAACATGTGTCTTGTGTACATGTGTCCAGACTTATGATGCCAGTCTGCTGTTCCAGCGGCTGCAGTATCTGCCGCAACTGTTATTCGCGTTGATAAGTTGGCCAAGCTTCTATAAAGCTGCTTCCAGACATTAACTGAAGTCTGGATATTTCCTGAGGGGCAGTGTGTGAGAATCTAAATGTCCGCAAAAGTTGCTCCGGACATTTCTTTGTAACTTTTCCAGTCTGCTAGTAAAATTTCTAGAAATTGCCTGGGGTATAATAGTGTGGAGCATCACCGCCACACATCACTACTCAGTTGAGGACACAAATTTATTAAGGAAAATGACAGTTTACAAACTCCAGTGTGTATATGCTCTGCATTTATGGTTCCGTCTTCTGATAATTGTCGGCTTTCACTCGTCCCCTGACAGCCTGAAAGATACGGCTAATATACATTAACAATTTATAGTGCCTCTCTAGACTTCCTGAAGTTGACAGCAGCTTCTGAAGGTGAGCCTCCAGGACTGGAATTCTCGTCAGGGAGAACAAAGGCGGAGGCGGTTGGGAAGTTTCACCGTGCCCCATTAGGAACGAAAACTAACAATTATTGTTACCTGTTTTTGCAAAAGACACTCGCAATCGTTGGTGTTTGATTCACTTTTCCCTACCTCACTCGGAGTTCACAGCAAGGCATAAAGTGAGCAATGGCAGGTATTCTTTTCTTCTAATAGCATGTAAATAGCAGACCTATTGCCAATTGCTGAGGGCTACGTAAGCAAAACGGGAGAATATGTCTGATTTCCCTCAGAATAGTTACATGGGAAGTGTGTGAACAATGGAAAAGTTGACAAACCTAGTGAATAAGTAAGCATGCAACTCTATATAAATTGAAAGTTATTCTCTTTGCTTTAAATGACATATCACCAATCCATTGTCTTGCATTGGTAATACTGTACATTATCATCGGCAGTTTTCATTATTGCACAGCTGAAACGGGAAGTCGATTGATGATGATGATGATGAGGGGAAAGTAAATCAGAAATACCAAGTCTGTGTGCTCTGGTTGAAATAGCAGTATCTCAGAATCAGAATAATCGTTTTGGCAATTTCCACATAATATAATAATACATTTACGGTGGATTGTTTCGGGTTGGTTATCTCCAGTGTTATTTGAGGATTTTAAGCTGGAGTTTTGGTGCCAGAATATGAAATTTTAAATTGTATATATGTTGTTTCCAGTTACAGGAAGACAATTAGTGTCAGACTGTTTTGTATAAGATTTTTTTTTTTACATAACTGTCCCTTTACTTTGGTGGCTTGTGTCTTTGTAAGGGGGTGGAGTTTGGCAGGGTGCCCATTCAATGCCAGCGGGGGAGGACGCAGGGTGGGGGTGTTCAGTGGGCATTCAGCAGGTGTCGGCGGGCTGTTGGGGGTTGTCATTGGGGTCAGTGTCCCCCAAGCTTTGTCCATGCTGCGGCGGCGACGAAAACAACTCCGTGCTTGCACATATTCACACACTTGAGCGCACACACATACACACACGCACTTGAAGATTTGGCTGATTCTATTTAAATTGACACAAGTCTCATGGTTTCCCAGGGTGACACCCCCCCACCCTTTCCCAAATAACACACACACACACCAACTTGCCCCTCCTCTTCCCTTCTCCCCCCTGCTTTGTTGAAAAGAGCCAATCGTGCGTTGGCTGGTAACTAGGCACCCTATTTATCAGTTACCAGCGCCAACAATAACTGTAACCCGACACCTCCTCAGAGAGAATGTGGCGGAGGAGAGTGGAGAGAGTTAGAATGAGATGGAAAGAGAGAAAAAGGAACGAAACAGAAAGTTCGGAATTTCCAGAAAAATAGTTCAAATGCAGTTTATAGTTAAATTTAAATGATTCATTCTATTATTTCCTATATTATTTAAAAAAAAAGTACACCTGTTGCTTTGGCTGTTACAAACTTGATATTTTATGACGCCAGTAAAGTGTAATAAAAGTGAAAGAAAGAAAAACAAATATGTGAAAGAAAGCCGGGATGAGCTGCAGCTAACGGTGGAGGCAAAGAGAGAGAGAAAGAGGATCTAGTGTCGGTGTAATGGATACTCGAGTCCTATTAGGCCATTCATGGCTGGGTAGCTCTTAAGAGAGCGGTACAGGCCGACCTGTTGGGAGGCTTTTGATCAGTTGTGCACTCCCACCAAGCCACTGTGAGCTTATCAAAAACGGGATCAATACCAAAGATTGCCGGAGAGGAGGAGCAGTGTCTGTATACGCACAGCAGCATAGGTACATGCGTGTTTGGAGGGGCTGTGAATCCGTGTGTGCAGAGCATGACCAAAGTTAGGATGCATTGCTTTGAGATAGTGTGTTTGTGTGTGTGTGTGTGTGTGTGTGTGTGCGCACGCGCGCTTGTGCGTGCATTCCTGGTTATAGTTGATTGATTCCGTCCTTCGAAGCTGAGAAAGGCCTATTTGACTCTTCACCTTTCTGTCGTCTGTTGAATGAAGACTTTGAAAAGATCTAATGCTGCCAATACTGATGAGCTGACCACACACACACTAACACGCACGCACGCGCACACACACACACACACACACCCACACTTGCACGCTGAAAGGACTTAACTCTCCATGGTGATCAGGAAAATTCCCTGAACTTGTAAATTAGTTTTTTCGTTTGTAGATACATTTGGATTCATGATTTTTCTATTCCCTGTACAGCTCACCAGCACACTAATAGACCACTCCAGTTATTCAATAAACTGCCTATTATTTCCTTGAAAGTTACCGTAGTAGCTAAGCTTTGTTTAAATTCATGTTGTAATCACACGTCGGCCATCACAAAATCCTGTTCTTGGTGTGGCACCAGATTCAACTGATTTCAGATTTGATTGACAGCTTTCACGTCATCAAACCAAAAATGAACAAAAAAAAAAATGTCCGAGTTTTGCTTGAAACCAAAGGTTTGTTATGAAATCACCTGTAGTTGACTTTCTCTTCTTCTTCTTCTTCTTTTCATCACCCAGCTCTGACAGGTCATAATGATGCTCGCTCTCTAGTTTACTTAACATGATGTCAAGGGCTAATGGCTGGAGGTAATCTACATCACAAGTTCGGTCTTGTGCTGGAGAAGAAATGTGCTCTTTGCCTCGGCTGATCTCTGCACACCTCAATCCCTCATCTACCTGCTCCAGTGGATTTCTTGGCCACTTGATGTGCAGTATTTTTTAAATTTCTCCTAGGTTAATTTCTCTGATCTTTTCCATCCTTTCTTCCACTTCAACTGTCCTTCTTTTGAGAGACGCAAAATATGACATCCACCTTTAAAAAAAGCAGATACCTACTGTTATTAAATTACATATAGCGCTCAAAGCAAACCGTGGTATCGGTTGAATGACTTTTGGGTGAAACAGGATGACACCTTTACCGCTACATCTTTGAAGGAGATACTGAATGACCCAATAAACGTGGCGGTTAAATTATGTTTCGCAAAAGAAATCTTCAATTAAACTGTCTCTCAGTTGTCAAACAAAAACAGAGGAGCTGTTCCCGGATAATTTTTCTGTCTCATTAATTTACCCTCAGACTGTGTGGGGGCAAATCCTGGTACACGTTGTTGCCCAAAGGTTTTTCTTCTTCTTCTTCTTTTTTTTGTTTTTTTTGCCATCACGTTGTCTGTTAAAAAACCGAGCCAGACAACACCTTGAAGCGGTGACCTTTGAACCTTTAATAAAAGCAAGTGGAGGGCTTTAACTTGATTAGTCGGCCCAGGAGAGAGGATGACAGACATGAGGAGGGAGAGAGGGAGAGAGAGGGCTGACACAGCTAAAAGACCGAGATCCCTGAGTGCTGGGGTGGAAGAGCTAAGTGGTTTTAACATGTCGGTCTAAAATCAGAGATTTGATAGTGCATCTGATTGCCTCCATATTTAGAAAGCTAATGGTGCTTGATAGGCGTGCCTGTGCTTTCTCTCTAGGCCCAGTACTCCTGATGTTATGTTACGAAATGTTTGCAATTGACACTCCTAATTTAGGGGACAATGTTTACTCAGGTTGGACGGCATAATCCCGTTTACCTCAGTGCGGGGGGGGGGTCCGTCTCACTCCCTGTCTTCCCATCTGCCCCTGTCCCGAGGGTGTCTTCTCCAACGTGTTAAACACACAGAATGTGATGTACACTACCAGCTGCTGATTGTATCATCAGAAAACCATGTCACAACAACGAGCCCTCGGTTCCCCTTTTCTCCCTCTCCGCTTTCAATCTCTAGTCTACATCTGCACCTCGCCGATAGAGGCCTCTCTACCTCTACGACCACCGTGATTAATTACCTTCTCCGGCGATAGTCTAGCGGGCGATGAGCTAACAAGTGCTCGAACACCGGCTGGCCCACGGGCACTAAAACAAGCCAGGCGTTCATTTTGGGCTCGTTTGGCATTGTCTGGCCTCCTCATCCGGGCTCGTTCAGCATTGTCTGGGAAGGAACAGTGCCTCTATTCTTCTCACCCGTCTCTCCCAGGGATCCTAAATGGGACATAGATATTCTAGCCGGGTCGGTTCTTGGCCTGGCACTTGATGCCCCTGAGTGCTCTGCTTAAGTACAGCCACCGAGGGCACTTGTGGAACGGGCTCGTGAAAGTCCAATTCTGCCTAAAGGCAGAGGTGGAGGAGAAGTTCATACGGCGGCGCGAGCTTCTGACCTCCCTCGTGTGCCAAGTCAAAGGTTTAAAAGTGTGACGTGACAGTGTGTGGATGTTTACTTTGTTGACAGGTTTTTGATGCATATGAGAGAATTTGTGGGCGACAAAAAAACCAACAATCTGCCATATTTATACATTACAGCCGTGTGCGATACAAGTGCAACACCTTCACTGGGCTTCACTGTGATTGGGTGGTCATGTGCTGCCCAAAGCTTTTGAATGCACAGCAGAATTTACGGCTGCGTATGAATCCCAAGGTGTAATTTACAATGAGCTAGTCCTAAAATGCTGATTCCTCAAATGTGCTGCATTTGACATCATGGTTATGCGTTTTCAAAGATAATGCCGGCCACAGTACCAAATGCTTTGGAGAAAGGGTTCATGGTGATGTGTAAGGGAAGAAAAGCACCGCCAATCATGTATCTTATTGCTCACTTGACTCGGAATCTCCTTCATGAATTTGCCCATGGAGCATTCGATAGGCTTGTTTTGGTATTAAAAAAAAGGAATACAGACGAACTGGTTGGTCTTTTGCCACTGAAGCAGTTTCGTCCCACCTGTTCATTTCAAAGGGCTGTTTGATTTCTTCAGTCGGTGATCCTGGTTGAGTCAGCGCGTCCGCGTGTAATCCCACCTGTTCTCCTCCCACTGTAGTCGCGATGTTATTCCTCTTGACAACTGAAGCACACCCACAGAACACCCAAAACCTCGCCCACACTCCTCCTCTCCTCTACCGCTCACCCCAGGGGTGAATGGAGCGCCTTTTTTTTTTTTTGAGCCTGTCGCCACTTTTTGCCATGAGTGTGGCCACCGCAGTGAGGAGTGAGGAGGACGAAGAGCCAAAGGGAAGAAGAGGTGGAGGGAAGGTCTTTAGGAAGGCTGGGAGGAAAGTGGACTGAAACAGCTGTGTCTTTATATGTATGTGTGATGATATACGGTCATACACGCACGCCCGATTTGCAAATCTGCAAGCTACAATTAATCAATCCTGCATTAGAACGCACGTGAAATACACAATTTGTCACACACGTACACACGGTCTCCCCCCGATTCTTTACGGCTGCTTTTATTCCCTCTTTCTCACTCATGCTGCATATTAAATAACATACAGTATATCACTCACTTCGCCTCCAAACCTTTCCGTCCACAGCTTCACCTCCCTTTTCCGAGATATCACCCTGTGTCTAACAGCCCAGTGGCATGTCCGTCAGCTTTATCTGCATGTGTCATTGTGTGTGTGCGTGTGTGTGTGTGTGTGTGTGTGTGTGTTCAGCGCGAAGCCTCTCTCTGTCCTCAGCACTTTGATCAGACGGACAGATGGGCATACCTGAGAAAAATATGGCCGACAGCTTGTGGAAGGAGATGAGAGGGTTGTTTTTTTTCTTTCTTTGAGTGCTTCCAGATATGAGCGAACACACACTCACACACACACACACGGGCAGATGAGTGACGGCGGATAGAAGCTCTCCAATGCTGAGTGTGAGCTGACAGTGGCTGTAGAGTTAGAATCGCGGCTCTGTCAATTCTCGTGTAAAGCCGCGATCGCGGCGAAGCAAAGACGTTGTTGGCTGTGATTGTGCTTTTGGCTTCGTTACACCGGCAGAAATCTTATTGTCAGATTGCAACCCTTTGATGTATGTGGAAAAAAAAAATCCTGAAATAAAATACAGCAGGAGTCTGGATCTCATGCATTTCTTTACTCAGAACACATAAATCTCTCGGAGGCCTGTATCTGTTAACCTGCTGCCTCTGGCATTCCTGCGGTTAATCATCTACTCTCGGTTAGGCTTTTGTTTGCGTTTGAAATCACCACGGCGTCGGCGTTGAGAATGAACGATTAAAACAAACACTTTATGATGGGGGATATGTGAAACAGTGTAATTCTGAGCTGTTCTTATATAATACCGAAGAAAGTGAGTGTTTTTTTTAAACTCATAAAGGAATGTTTTACTCCAGACCCGGAGGATGAAGATGAGTTCAATGATGGGCTCAGCAGTCTATTCATGCATAAACGACAATTATTCCATTAGAACTGTCTTTTTTACTGTAATAGCTTTGGTGATATTTATAATAAAAATAATACCTGCTCCGTATATCCTACCTGTACCTATAGGTAGGAAGCAGAACTACAGTTTGTTGACTTTTTGGTATTTACCTTGAAAAATAAGCGAATTTAGCAAGCGCGACAATGTGTAAGTAGGTTTTGATGGCAGCCTCGAGTGCTGGTTATGGTCATCACATTTCTCAATATTTGTCTGAATACATAGATCAAGTTATTAAGACTTCAACAACAGAATATAAGCAGTTCCCCGCTCATTAGGCTGGTCATTTAATTTGGAGGTAAATTGAAGAACCTTGCAGAAGCAAAGGGGGATATTTACTTCATAGAAACATTTCTAGCCAAATCCTCTGATTCATGTTTGTTCCTGTGTTCCTCCTTTACCATCCTCATGCTGGAGTTGTCTGCCCTCCTGTCTCCGAGACGTTCCTCTCTCGTTTCCCGCGATAATCTCCATTTTCCGTTCATATCTTGTATATCTACAGAGCTGGCTTTTTTTTAAGTGTTTTCTGATTGATGGTGCTTTGATGCATTCACCCCAGTGTTATTTTCTTTTTTGAGGGGTGATTTCCCTCCGCTTTCAGAGCACAGGATGTCAGTCGGTGTGTCTGCAGGCTGCTGATACGTGATCTGAGGTTGGCGCTGGTGGCCATGGGAGAAAATGGAAGAGAGAAAAGGAGATGAGACTTGACATGATGTTGGGGGGGGACGACGACTTGTGGGAAACTTAAATGTGGCTGTTTTGGCCTGCTCTCCCTTTCCATGAGATGTATTAATGAATGTTGGTACGAGAGAGGAAAATACAGGGGGAGAGAAGGTGAAAGAGTGTGTGTGTGTGTGTGTGTGTGTGTGTGTGTTTTTTTTGCCCTCCATGATTGGCCAGATGTGTTCAGGTGTGTCCAATAAGGAGTGGTTTACAGTTGAATGTCTAACCGGGGATTGGCCACTCATGTTACAGGCATTGTATTGATTCAAATATTTGAAACCTTTTTTCCTTCTATAGCGGAGGCAGGGATAGGGGAGGAGGAGGAGAGGAAGAAAAGACAGGGAGGAAAAGAGGGAGAACGTTAGTCTTTTACTGTCTGGGATTTTGACAGGAGTTTTTTAATTGGCTGCTCGCCTGTTAAACATTTTAACTGAGCTGTAAAAGGCGTTGCGGGGTGAAAAAATGGCAGATTTTCCCTTTTTTACTAGGCCTTGTTGTGCAGGCTTCCTGCTTTACTAAAGGCAGGCCTCCACTTGAGGTTGTAACATTTTAAGCTTTCATTTGCTTTTCTTATTAGTTGTGATAAATGTCAGCAGGATGGATGTTACTCCATCGGCTGATCTTGACTGCTCCCTGATGAGGCGAGGAAGAGCAGAGGTCTTATTTAGGTATTTTCACAAGGAAAACTGTTGGAGGTAGTTTTTTTTTGGAAGATACCTTGAACAGCATAGAAATAATACAGGGTGAAAATATAGGATGGGTTGATAAAAAGAAAAGATGAATGAAAGGAAAGCTCATCATCTTTGAGAACAGCCCGGGGGTAAGTGGGGGCAAAAATGGTCTTTGCGTGTAAAAAAACAGAAGGGGTGAAGTGTGTCTCTGTGGTGGGCTCGACACTTGTGTGACTGTGAAACCTGCCGTTGCTACAGATGTCACGTTGGTCTGCTGTTGTTTTACCGACCCTCCCTGTCAGTAACTGACCAAACACTATTGTTGATTTTACACCTCGGAGTATGGGAGGAGGGGGCGGCCACCAGAGTTGAAGTCGACTGTGTCTCTGTACACATTCATGCAAGTGAATTTAGCAAACGTCTGGTATATGGAAATTAATTATAAACATATGTAAAACCTCATAGACTTTAGTGTGCATTAGTGTACATACATATTTGTGTGTACTGTTAAAAGATGTGCGCGCTTGTTGCTCATAGTGACAGCTGGCTGGAATGTGTGTGTGTGTGTGTGTGTGTGTGTGTGTGTGTGTGTGTGAGATGGATAAAGCGAACTGTCAGGGAAGCATACAGACAGCTGACAGACAAATGCATTTGTTTTTTGTGCGTCTGAATGTGTGTGTGGTCATTTGTCGCTCGTACACAAACACGAGCGTGTCATTTGTGCGACTTGCTTCACAGCTCATTAATGGCCCCTTATCACCTCTGCTGCCCTCAGCAGCCACGCTGCATGCATCCAACTGTGTGGCCCATTAATACACCCCATTGTTTGTCAGTCCAAATCCATCCACAGTGCAACATGTCCCAACCGCAACTATCAGATTCCAATTAATGTGTTCAATCATGCAATATCAATTTATATGGATACACATTTATTAGCGCTGTACGCCTGTAAAAGTACAATAACAAGATCTGAAAATGTGTTGTAATGATTGTAAATGTGTTAAACCAACAGTGCAGATACTGTATGTGCCAAGCAATAGAGATAAGGGAATGTGTGTCGTAGGTTAATGATTTACCCACGGTACTTTTAAAGTGTTCAGATTATACAGAGGCTTTGATGCCCCCACCTTATGTTTTTACTTGCATGGCGATTTATGAAACACTGTCAGTAGTAATACGTCTTTTTAAACCTGTGTGTCCGTTGGTGCCCATCCGCTTTTGTTTGCCTGTGTGTGTGTGTGTGTGTGTGTGTGTGTGTGTGTGTGTGTGTGTGTGTGATGCCATGTTCACAGACAGAGATTGCTTCTTTCCATGGCGTCTGTCTGTGACACACCCTTTCCACGGTTCAACCCATCCTCTCTACATGTGTGTGTGTGTGTGTGTGATCCCGTGCTAGCAGCTGGTGGGCTCTATTAATAGCTTTACGTTGGGGTTGCCTCTGGAAAGTGTAATGAAACAAGCAACTGTGGTGTAAAAGTGTAAGGTTAATCATTGTGGTCAGAGAGTCATTTTTCGGGTGACAGATACTGCCCTCGTCTTGCAGTACGTACAAGATGACAAGTCACACACATGAATGCATAGCCAGTGCGATCTCAATGAGATTTTTATCATCGCTGCCCCTTTGTTTGCTTGCCTCATTAATCCTCACTTAACGTCTTTCCATGACTGGGTGATCATTTCCGTCATGCTCCATCATTTTTGGATCCAGTGCATGGTCACCTACAGCGCTCTGTGGTGTCACTGCACTTCTTGATCTTTCACATCCATGGGTCCCCCACCGCCCCTCTGCCACTCAGACTGCCCCAGCGACGCGGATCCCACCCACTGTGGGAGGCAACACTGTAATTCTTAACAGCACTGACTGTATCCGAGCCCTAATCTGCTGTAGTTTACTTAGTCAAGGAGCTTGGCCTGTAGAATAGATGAGGAATGTGGAAAAGCTGTACAATGAGCATTGCTTTTTCCATTTGGGTGTGGAATGAGGAGGCGAAAAAGACAAGCACAAGCCATCAAAGCAGTTTTAATCTCTAAATCATAATTTAATCTACAGTAAAGCTTTTATAACTTACTGTCCGTGCGGGATATTTTGTATTGGTAAGCCGCTATTTTCTTGACACAGAGGGTGAGTCAGTAGCCAGCAGATACTCTGTCTGTTAGTAGTGTGATTAATGGAATCCTCCATTCCAGCACATTACAGCAGCAGAACACACCACAGCTGCTGCTTAATATCACTGTCCTGCAGAGTGACTTGTTAGTGTGCGTCTGAATTTGTATGTTTTGCTTTTTTGTCCACTCTTGGTACAACCCACCTTCATTTGCAGTACGTCCCTATGGCCATATAGCGTGGCTTCACTCATGTTCCCTCCCTCTGTGGGTCATTCATCCCGATGCCGTTGGAGTTGACCTCCAGTCTTGGTTTGCGGTTTGCATGAGGCCAGCCTGACGAGTGGGGCCTGTCCACACCCTGCTCTGATTGACAGTGCATCTGTGTTTGTGCGGGGAGAGTGTAAGGTCCTGAGAAATGACCCCATCCATATCATGCGAGTGACAGGGCACCTGTGGCCGAACCTCACCGTGACTCTTTCACCCCTGAACTTACACACACTGACATACCACACACTCAAGCACTCGGTGTGGTGCATGCAAAGCTGTGCAATCTGACCCATCTCCCCTGCCCCGCTTGAACAGTATTATAACCCCTGCCAATTTCATCTGGCCTCACCACCTGTTGTCAGCTGTATTTCACCCAGCCCGTGCACTCGGCAGCCTATAGCCTTCTGTTTCCCTCCATAGGCACCGGAGCGTACAGTTGTGCCAGAAGTAGGTATAAGAGCAGACCCAACCCTCCCCTGGGGCAGAAATCCTAGACTGATCCAATTACTCCCAGCCGGGGCAGGAATCACACTGAATTTGCACAGACTGCCAACTATTTAATTTACTCGGGTAGAAAAAGTGTTACACAGCAAACAAAAGTTGTTAAGCTGCACAGCAGAGAGCACGGAGTGGTAAGAAGAGATAGAATCGGGTCTAACCTATATGGGTTGTGCAAGTATTTTGCGCACATTCAATAGTAAGCCCTGTTCAGGCTTGAAAATGACTTCCAGTTATATTCAACGTTACATGTGAGCGTCTTTCTGCTCTTCATGAAATCATATTTTAACTGGTTTCTTTCTAATGAAACCTGGCCTCATTTGCAACAACACTTCACCTGTCTTTGTGCATCTGCATCAGTCTGAACTGTTTAGTATACTGTGTTATCTGTTGTCTTGTTAGTCTTCGCTGCCTTTTGGATCTAGCAATAAGTAAAAGTATATAACAGTGAAATATTTACTCTCTTTCTCCCAGATGGTCTCCATCGCGTTGTGGCCCTCTGCACGCTGCGCGTCAACATCATCACCGATGACATGCTGACCAACAGCATCACTGTGCGTCTGGAGAACATGTCCCAGGAGCGCTTCCTCTCTCCCCTGCTCAGCCTCTTCCTGGAGGGCGTAGCGGCTGTGCTCTCCACCAAGCGGGAGTCGGTGTTTGTGTTCAACATCCAAAATGACACTGACGTGCAAGGCGCCATCCTCAACGTGACCTTCTCGGCCATGCAGCCTGGAGGTGCCCCGGGTAAAGGGACCTTCTTCCCTTCTGAGGAGCTGCAGGAGCAGATCTACCTCAACAGGACTCTGCTCAGGCTGATATCATCTCAGGAGGTATACATAAACACATTTGCACATTCCCATGAGCACAAAACAATAAAATTATCCTGAAAGAAATCCAAAACCAGATCTATTAATGGGGCCAAAATGTCTTCTTCTCTCCAGGTGTTGCCGTTTGACGACAACATCTGCCTCCGCGAGCCCTGCGAGAACTACATGAAGTGTGTATCGGTGCTGAAGTTCGACAGCTCCCCTCCCTTCATCGCCTCCGAGACGGTTTTATTTCGGCCCATCCACCCCATCAACGGGCTGCGCTGCCGCTGTCCGCTCGGCTTCACCGGGGACTACTGCGAGACCGAGATCGACCTGTGCTACACTGGACCGTGCAAGAACAACGGCAGGTGCCGCAGCCGGGAGGGAGGATACACCTGCGAGTGCCTGGAAGACTTCACCGGTGAGTTGGCAAAATGGGATTACTGTGGTTTATTGCCTGGGTATAGCCCTCAATTTCTCTGCAATTGCAGAAAACAATTTACTAAATTTGCCAAATTTTCCAAATAATAAGAAACCAAATTATAACTCTTGATACCTCTGTTTTTACATTTATTTTTTGAAGTATAGTAAATATTAGAAAATAAAGTTCTTAACCTGTCGCTACGAAAGTCTTTTATATATACGTACAATGTTTTCTCTTGTGTCTGACAATGGCTTTAATGGCTTTTACAAAACGACCAAACCGACAGGTTGTAAGAGGTCCCACCACCTATTGTTGTAGCTTGAGGTCGACCCCAGTGTGGGAGGTGAAACATGCTTTGTATTACTGAAGGTATAGCCACCTGCAGTCACCGACACACATACAATACAGTAGATTTATTGCTGAACAGGTGTGTGCGGAATGCTGACGATACTGGCCAAACCAGATCCGTCTCAAATATCAGTTAATCCATTAACCAAAACCACATTTACTTTCAGAACATTTTAAAACTTAAAAACAATCATGATACAGTTAAATCTAACTATAACTTAGCAATATTCTCATTATTTTTGATGTCAAATGAAAAAAACCTGTTTGTAATATGAAATTACAAATAGTTACTTTCTCTGCCTGAAAGCTGTAAGTAAAAGTGACTGCACTCATTAGATGTGCCATGGGAAGACTCCGGGGCCTTCATCGTTTCCATTGAAATCATTTTCCGAAATATTTCCCCATCTCAGTGATCTTCCTCTCACAACTTCCCCCCCGATCATCTGATACCTGACTGACTGTCTCCGCTCCTCTGTCTCTCCCTAATAGAGTCTAGATGGCCTCTGACAGCCTTCATCCCTCCTCTCCCTCTGTCTCCACCAACACTCTACCGCTGCTCCCCTTCTCTTCCTCCGTCTTATCTGATGTAATTACCTGATTATAGCTGCCTTTGTCACTCACTGGCCCTCTCGCGCCTTCGTCTCCTTCTCCCCATGTCCATCTTCTCCACTCACCCATCATATTTCCCCTTACCTAGGTCTCGGTGTCTCCGCTTTGAAGGTCACAGTTCAACTCAGATAGCCAGGGCCCATCAGGGGCCATTATAGCGCCGATGACAGCAGGAGGGGGCCTGCTCTGTCCTCCTTGGGTTTCCTACATTACAGGGAAACAGATCCTTATAATTCTCCCTCGAAAAAAAAAGGATTATGCCGAGGAGAGAAGGGCCATTAGCTGGTTCCAGGCGGTGGTGTTAGGGTTGTGTGTGTGTGTGTGTGTCCTGGCTGGAGAGATTTTTTTCTAGACAGCAAGTTGACACACAGCACCGCATGGGACATAGAGAAACCTATTAGAAAATAATATTACAGTCAGAAAGTTGTCTCCTGGTGTATTAGTGGAGGAATTTAAAGTAGCAGAGGCAGGGAACTCACCGGTTTAGGCCAAAGCTAGAGCCACATGGTCATTTAGGAGGAATTTCCCATGATGACCGCCACTGTGGTATGTAACTGAATTTGATTATATAATATTTAGAAAGATTGATACAAACACACAGCCTCTAAGTTGGCCAGTGACAATGACTATCCGAATAAAGGACCAATGTATATTCAAATTTTTTTTTCTCCGTTGTATCATCAGTCATATTTGGACAATTTCCCTTTAAAAACTGTATATTTTCTCCAACATCAGTTGCTCCAGTCGTTGATGCACATCACAGCACTAATGGACGATCACCTGCCTTTGTCCAGGTTTGGTTGTAAACTTCAAGTTCACATCAACGTAATTCTATTGGACACGACTAGTTAAAGAAGATCTTGAGGTGGTTCAGGGAAAGTGGGTCCACAACTAGGGAATCTCTGCATGCAATCTGAGATAATTGTAGGAACGCAGTGTATTAACTGTATTAGGGTCAAGACTGGATGTTGTCTTAAACTTCATAAATCAGCTTTTATTTGATCTTTCTATGGTTTAACATATCAGCTTGAGTTCGAGCCATGGATTGGACTGGTATGTCACGTCCCTTTCTTTCTTTCTTTCTGTCTTTATGTCTTAAGTTGTTGGCCCGTATCACTCCCTTTTCCCTCTCCGTACTCTTCCTTATCTCCAATCCACTCTCTTCTCTCCAAACATGGCCAAGTTATTTTTGGCTTAGACCTGCACTTCCCAGAGAAGACATATAAACAGGTCTTTGTAGTTGCTGCTAATGTTTAGAGAGAGAGGCTTTTTTGGAGTATTTTAAAAGGGGCCTTAACAACACAACACTGACGCTGTTTTTATTCTGCAGGCTCAATAGGAAAAGTTAGGGGTTCAATTGTGCTTGATTGAAAATCAAATGCACCTCGTCAAAAGAACTTAATTTGATGTGAAATCGGTATATACAGAAGGTTGGAATATGTCACCTGGTTAAAACCTAGGCAGGCGTCAACCACAATAACTTACAGTTGTAAGCACACCTCAGAAAAAAAGTGTTGGAGTGATTCCTCCTCTGTTATTTTTCCCATAGGCGAACACTGCGAGCTGAACGCATCATCGGGCCGCTGTGTGCCGGGCGTGTGCAAGAACGGAGGCAAGTGCGTCAACCGGCTGGCGGGTGGTTTTATGTGCCAGTGTCCACAGGGGGAGTACGAGAAGCCCTACTGTGAGATGACCACCCGCAGCTTCCCCGGACAGTCCTTCATCACCTTCAGAGGCCTACGGCAAAGGTTCCACTTCACTGTCTCTTTTGCGTAAGTGCCGTCCAACCCTCCTTTCTTCCTTTGTTCCTTTCACTCCTCTTCTTGTTTTGTTTTTTAATCACCACTAACTGTCAAACGCTCCCTTTCTAAATATGTTTGGATGAAATTCAAAATAAAGGTAACCGACTACACCTGACAGTTAAAGGGAGCTATGGTTTTGGCCGCGTTGCAGTGCCACAACCAGATAAGAGATCGCGACGTGATTTGTTTTTTCTGAAGATTCGTATTTCCATTTCTTCTGACAGTGGCAGATATTGAAAAGTGGCGGAAAAGCGAAAAAAGAGAGGTACCTACATTGACGTTATAAAGATTTAGGGATTTTTTATTTTGAAACCAAAATATTCTTCATTTTGTCATGAAAAAAAAGTTGTTGGTTGCGGTTCACTTTAGTCTGCAACAACGAACCCTATCCCTGACCCTAACCAGGTACATAAATAAGAATTAAAATGATGTAATAAAATTGCATGGAATGCTTGTTGACCTTGGAATTAACGCTTACTTAGTACAGTAGTAGGCTAGTTAGCCAAGCATACTTTAACTAACCCTACTTATGCTAAAGCAGATAAACGCACTGTTTAATCCATTATTTACACTTTTATGTTTAGAATAAATTACTCATTCAAGCTATATGTTATCTGCTACCAAATTGAAGTAACTCAACCAAAATAGTACTGGAAAGATGTAGAAAATTTTGGGAAAAATCTCATCGGGATAACAATTTATGTCCCCCCCCACCTCGGATTGCTACACCCGTATAGCTCCTTGCTAAAAACTGTGACAGCTGTGTGCGTCTGTGATACTTGTAGCAGTGTGTGTCTTTAATTGCAACTGGGGGAGTGTGAGCAACTGCACAAATAAACATAGTTCGGTTTGCTAAAGTGTGTCAACTGGGGCGTGTCGAGACGTGTGCACAGTTTCTCCATTGTGTCTCAGTCCGTGCAACGTACACATGTGAGAGCAGAGAAGACACACACTTCATGGGGTGTGTGCTCTCTCACATTGTCAAACAAACTGAAACTGCTTGAGGAAAAAAAAAATTCTGACACAGAGAGGCGAGATACGTTTGATAGAGTGAGCGACGGTGAGAAAAGGTTTTGCAGGACGGTGAAAACAGGAAAGGCTGTGTGATGAGTTTCCCTTATCAGTGTTTGGCTACGGCCATCCTGGCTTCCTGCCCTCATGGCCTCACTGGCATCTGCCGACTGACTCCTCTGCCCTCACCTTGTTCTGCTAACACACACACAAACAGCGCGGTATGTGAACTTTGTACCCTCGTGGAACAAACACATTGGACGGTACTGGCTCAGTCACCAGGTATTTCTCCGTCTCTTGTGTGTGGGTAGGTTCGTCACGCAGGGGAGCTGTTTCCTCTCTGCAGCCCACAGGTTTTACACATCCTGCCTCTCCTTTCCAAGTGACTTTTCCTCAAGAGCTCCATCGGCCCTTTCATCCCAAAGCTATCTGCAAAGCGTCTAACCACTCAGTCCCCGTCTGTTTCAGTTGGATAGGTGCTTAGTAATGTGACAGGAAACACGAGCTACAAAAGAGAAAAACAACTGAAAGACTCTCAAACATATCTTTGGCACAAATCTGAATCTTTAGATTAGTGCCTTTTGGTTTTAATTTAGAAATAAATAATTAATTCAACAAAAAGCCAAGCTATTTATTCATACCGTTATTTTACCTGGGACACTCAAATTGATCTGACTTGTATGCCACCAAAGTTATGCGGATGCCAAATGAAGTCTCTTCTTCTGTTGTTCATGCTTTTCGTCCAATCCAATCTGTTTTTGCAGGTTTTCCACCAGAGAAAGAAAGGCTCTGCTTCTCTACAATGGCAGATTCAATGAGAAACACGATTTCATCGCCCTGGAGATCATCGACGAACAGATTCAGCTCACCTTCTCCGGAGGTTAGGCCTCACGATTGTGTGTTTGTCTGCCAGTGCATGTGTGGTCACCACTTACGGCGATTGTCGTTAAATATCAGCCACATAGCGGGTAGATTGACTCGGGTGTAAACACACTTTATCTAAAGTGACTTTCAGAAAGAGCTCGCTAAATACTTCTTATCAGCGCGGCCTTTCTTTTGACATGGGTGTGGGTTTTTGTCTGTGTGTCTTTATCCAAATGTTCAGAGTTTGAATGTATATTCTTTTTTTGTGTGTAAGAGGGATGGGTGTGTGTTACTATTTTGAAAGCAGCTGCTTCCTCTGAGTGGGAGCTGCCAGACTGATAAATGATGGCCAAAAAACACCTCCATAACATACACAAACACACACAAATGCTGAAACCCACCTTTGACTTTGTTTAAAAACAGTTTTTAAAGCATATTCAATGTACACACTCACAAATATGCACATACACGTGCATACTCACACATAGTTTAAGCGCATTCAACCCCCCCCCCCCCCCCCCTTCTGGTTATTTAAACTGGATTGCAGATCAAACAAATGCTCCTTGGACCGGCGACTGTTGTTCTCAGAGTCGGTCTACTTTCCCATGGTACCATACAGGCACGAATCCAGTTCAATATGATTATGTTGGGTGAAGCCTGTTTGGGAACCAGGCCAAGTCCTTGAGCCCCGCTTCAGATCTGAAATGCGACCGAATGCTGAACGCATGAATCATCGAATCGGATCACTTGCGAATGGACAAAGCGGGGACATAATTTACAAACCCACACTTCGCCTTCTTTTGGCCTCTCACATGTGCAGGCAGCAAACAGACGTCACTTATTAACTTTATTAACGCTCACATACAGAGACTGGCATGTCTTGTCAGTGTTGCTGTTGCGGCTTACTGATTTCCAGAGCAGCGGATTCCGGCCCAGGCTTCTCCTGCCTTTGACAAACAGAGTAAACCCCCCGTAAATCTGGTGCCATTGTGCTCCACAATCTTCTCACTGAGAGCCATTGATACTGCAGACTAACACTGGCTTTCCCCAGTTGATTTACGACCGCGGTGTGTGTGTGTGTGTTTGTATCTTAGTGAATCAATCTGCGTACGTCAAGTAAGGACAGGAGTTTTCTTTTAATATTAACTTATCAACAACCAGATGTGAACAGCAGCTACACTTAACTATTTAACTGACACTATATTCACTTTTCTGCTGTGGTCCTCTTCCCCTCGTCTTTCCCCTCACCCCCCCCTTCACCTTCGTGAACGTTTTTATTTCACTTGCTACCTTTTCTCCCTTTTCCCTCCCTTCACTTCTCTCTTCTATCCTCCTTACTCCATCCGTCGTTATCTCATCACTGCTTCCTGCTTTGTCTCTCTCTCCCATCACTTCCCCTCCTCCTTCTTCCCCTCCTTCCCTTGTCACCCAGGTGAGACAAAGACCACAGTGTCTCCCTACATCCCAGGCGGGGTTAGCGACGGCCAGTGGCACTCTGTTCAGCTCCATTACTACAACAAGGTAAGGAACTTAATCAACCGACCGACCGCAGCTTCTCCTGCATCAGTAGGCTCTTTTTTTTAAACGGCCCTTTCAGCACATTGGAAATGAGATGTGGCTAAAACGAGTTTTCTGCTGGAAATATTGCTTTCTCTATAAAGTGTGCAGCTCATATTGAAGGTTGAGATCTTAATTGGCCAGTGCAAAGGGTCGGCAGTGATAATGTGGGAGTGAAAGCGTGTGATATGTGGCTTTCTTTGAGGCTGGCACGGCGGTTGACCTTGACTGCTGATTTTGGAGATTAACAGGACCGTACAGGTTTGATGCTAACTCTGAGACGGGTTCAGCTTCAAGGGTTAAAAGTTCATCAACTTCCCACTCGACAGCTTTGGTACATTGTCTTCCTATGCAGCCTATGGATGCGTTTGTAATGGTACAATCGCAGCTTAATCTTAACCACAGAGAAAAAAGATTTCTCTTTTACCTCAACACATCTTAGTTTACTTCATTCACAGTGTGTACAGTTGTTTTGTTTTTTTCCCAAGACGTTCCCACGATGGTCGAATCTCAGTAAAGAGACTGCGATTATTTCACAACTTAGCTCATGTAACCACTTCAGTTGTAATATCATATTAGAAGGGCTTACAGTGCAGTCAATTGCTGGTATTATTTTCTAACAAACTTCCACAGCCTCTGGGCAGTGTTCTTATAACATTAAACCAGACAGGAAATCAGAGCACACTGGCCTTCTGAGCATGTACATCCTAGACTTGTGTGTCTGGTTATTGTATGTTATTTTGTTTTCTCGATCTGGTAGTAGTTATAATAACAATATAATGCATGAAAACCGTGAGTTTATGTGAAGCTTTGCCAATAGGACAATTATCCGCATTCTAACTTGGACAAAGTGATCCACTGATCTTAAGTTGAATGAGCAGCTCATCGGCCATCTTCCCTAAGTGATGCGAATGGATTCTAGCCTCATGAGCATGTGAGAGACTCTATGTGCCTTACCTCATAGCCTTTCAAACTCAATGTGCTTACTTTAATGTATATGCTGTGCTATGCTGTCACATACCAATCACTCTCTTTATTTCACCCCTTTCCTCTCATCTCCCTCCTTCTTTTTCTGGCTCTTTCTTCATGTTTGCGATGCCGGGAGCCGTAGCATCCCTGGCTTGACTCAAGGCATCCAGCACTGTATTTTAGGCTGCACCGCCTGTGCTTCTTAAAAATAAAAAGAGTACCCTACTCTATGGCCTAATCCTTGCCTGCAATGCTCACCCTCTCACATTTTACCCACTGTTTGCTTCTTTCTTTGCAGCTACGGAGCCCATAGCATACTCGGTAGCCTTGACAGTGTGGTATTCATCAAATGGGATGAATCAGGGCTGCCATACTGTGCTGTGTTAGCTGCAGGGTTACACCTGTATCTATTGTTTGAGGTGTATTCAGGCCGTATGTCCCTCTCTTCAACAGCACTGCCTTTATGATGCTAGAGACGATCGCTCAATCCTTTAACACCACTGCCAGGCTCTACCACAGATATTATTTTGCAAGAAACAGACTGTTGCCAACAAAAGACGTCTTTGTTGTGTGTGTCTGTCTGGTTCTCTTATGTTTGTAGGGATTTCCATGGATATGAGTGATTAGTTTCCAGGTACGAGCTGATTTCCTGCTTCGTTCCAGTTCTGTGCAGTTTACTTTTCATATTTATCCAGCTTTACTGATCATTACTCCTTTTTGCTGCTGTGACATGCTGATACAAGTAGAACCTGCGCAAAGAGACACACATGTATATCACCAGTTTATGAGTGTCTCCTTGTGTGTTATTAGTTTGTAAAACAGGGTGTGTGTGCATTCCACCAATATCAGTCTTAATGAAGAGCAGTGATTTGCAAAGCTGGTGACACAGTCTGTGAAATTAGCCCGAGGCTCAAGCGTAGCGCCGACACAGGGTCATCTTTTCTTCATGCGTTGAATGATCAGTCCGATTGACTGATGGTAATTCAACCCAATACACGAGTTGCCGGAGGGATAAGTGGAAATGTATACGGCAGAGAGCAATAATGTTCTCACAATAGATTAGACGTGTTGACGTGTGAACGTACAGACACAAATGTAGGCACACTTGAGTTCGCCGTACGCTGAAGAGCACACACATTTGTCTGTAGGTAGCAATGCTCGCATAGCCCAGAGAGACTCGATCCCAATTCTGAAACTGTGATGTAATCACACACACTAACACATACACTACTGTGGCACTTCTGACTTTCTATATTTGATTGATTTCGATTGAATGGCCCTGTAATGGTTCATGAGCAACCAATTCAGATGTAACTCAATACATTCTTGTAAAATTAAAACATGCTTTCGTAAATCAGTAGTGAGATAAAAGTAAGAAATAGATTTATGAAGAGATGGTGCACACTAATCCACAGTTATTCTTCCCACATGAGACCTGGTAGCTTTTTAACGGTGCTCAAACACCCACGCACACACACACACACACACACACTCACACAGATGGTGATTTATTGGGTCGGATGATGAGGCGGTTTAAGTCGTGCATGCTTGTAAGGGTGCCCCCTTTTAAATCCGCTGCTGCTGTCTTCGGAAGAACAAGGGTGCCTCTACTAAAAAACAGAGGTCAAAGGTCGGGGGAGGGTTGGCATGACAACAGACGTGGACTTGCTATTGTTGCAATGATCTGGGTCGTTTGGAAACAAGCTGTGTGGGGGGGGGGCAGACAAATAAAGACCTACTCCGAGTGAGTGTGTGTGTGTGTATGTGTGTGTGTGTGTGTGAGTGAGTGAGTGTGTTTGAATGGATGCATATGTCCATACCACTATTAGGAATGTTACACAATAGAAGTGGAAGGATAAAAACATTTTTTAAATTCATCAGGGTAACGTCTCAAGGACAGTTGACTGTGTCAGCACAGCAAATCTAAACAGGAAACACACACACACACACACACACGCACACATACACACACACACACACACACACACACACACACACACACAAGTGAAGCGCAGAGAAAGGTATTCTTGGAGCAGCAGGAGGTTTCTTCTCAGGTTTTGATGTGCGCTAAGTGCAGGAAATGATGTCTCTGGTTGCAGGAAATGCTGTTATTTAGCTGGACAGTGGGCAGGAAGTCAGTTGTATCATGAATGTGTCTGCCACAACACCTGCAAGGATTACGTCAGGATAAAATGGGGCCTAACACACGAGGAACGCTTTATTTATCTGATGTCATCATATCGTCTCAGCATACTTGTTGCATTTTGAAATAGATATACAATCTTAAAATCACAATTTTATTGTGGCTGTTGCACATCAGACTCTTAATCTGTGGTGATTTGACAAATGCCTCAAGTACAAATGCATATATGATTTCATTTGTCACGGATCATATACTTCATAATTTTTTTGTGGACTAGCAGCTGTCTTTATTTCATTTGATTCCGTTAAGAGTGGTGACAGAAAACATGACGTGCCTGCAGCTCCAGGCAGAGTCATCTAGATATTATATCAAGGGAACCTTGAAAACGAAAGACGGTAAGGAAATAGCTGCAGTCGTAATCATGTTTGCTGTCCTTTGCACAAGAACAAAGTATGACAGCATGCTTACTGTATGAAGGATCATCCATTAACTTCAAAACACAGCTATAAATAAACTATAATTACCTTCCATGTGATCCATACTTTCAAATTTAGCCTGACTGCAGGCACGGAGAGTTTTGCCGTATTTTTTTTCTAATGCTGCTTAAGCTGCACACAGCCCTGATACTAGTCATGTTAATAGTGTAACACTGGCTAATGTGGACTGTGATATTTACAGTCAGGGTATGTGAACAGCATTCCCAGACAGGCTTAGTAGGCTCTTATCACCAGCGAGTACCAAAAGTTCACTCTCTCTCTCTCTCTCTCTCTCTCTCTCTCTCTCTCTCTCTGCTTCTGCCTTTCCTCCATCGCTCTCACTATGGTGCTGTTTACACGGCAGGGCTTTAATCGTCTAAACATACATGCAAATTACCTCACAGCGTAGCTTGAAGTTCGTCTTGAATATGCCACATGTATAGTTTTGCATTCCACCTCTGCCGGGTGGAAAAGTTGATGTAACTCAACCACTCAGTGGAATTCAGAAACATGACGCGTTTACTCAAATAAGGAAAAAAACTTTCAGTACTTTTGAATCAATGGAAGTATTTACTAGTTGAATTGGACACCAAGATATGTTGGCCAGCACCATCTTGGTTTAAAAGATGATCTACGATACACTGTATGCTCTGATATCCACGCCCTGATGCATCCCTTGTTGTATCGTCTATTTTTCTCGTGAAACTAGCGATTGGGACCATAAACTCCTCAGGAGAATGTTTACTGACGTGATAAATCAAGTGACGAGTAGAGTTATTTTCTCATAGACTTCTATAGAAACTGACTTCTGTTTGCAACCAGTGGGGGGGATTCGAGAGAATACAGGCTTCAGGCACTTCAGCATTCGCTTCAGTTTTTGGACCCGGTGACTATTTCCATTTATATATACATGGTATAAACAAATGATCTATCTAAACTTTTCTAGGCTTATACACTGTGATTTGAAGGTCACTATAATCAACATTTTTTTTACTAATAAAAAACCCAAATGACAGCTGCTAATGTTAAAAGGGCCACTTGAAGTGACAAAGTACTCTCTACTCTCCGACTCTACCTTTTAGCATCTCAGCGTCTTTCATTTCATTGTTGTGGTTTTACGGCCCACAACTTTGAAGTCTTTGTTAACTCAAACAGCTACAGTCAGTGAGGTTTCCAGAGCTGTAGCTTGAGCTGCAGATATCAATTATTAACAAAAAACAGATCATAACTAAATATGATAAATAAACATATCTAAACTATCCAAAACATTTTCACCCACTGCAAACACCAAAAGCTTTTATGTTAATATATTAAACTGGTCTTCTTCAGGGGGAATGGCTTAAAACAGAAATCTCAGCATGTGCAGTAATATATAGCTACTACCACACTACATGTGTGTCTGTCTCCTTTTCTCTCTAGTCTCTTTGTTGAAGCACAAACACACACACACACACACACACACACACACACACACACACACACACAGTCTTCCGCACATGCACAAAGTGGATACATGCAACTAAGAGCCGCTGTCGTCTATCTCTTTGTGTTGTAGCTTTCCTGGGTGGCCTAAGTGACTGAGCGGGACAGACGCATGCCGTATACACACACACACACTCACACACACGCTTCATCAGCTGTGCAGAAGGATTTACCCCCTGTTTGTGTGTTATGATGAAAGACTGCCCCATCATGTGTCTCTGCACAGACACGGGTGCAGGTTTTGTGTGTTTTCTCTGCCAAGTCCTTTATAGAAAGGTTAAGTAGTTATTTTTTGAGGTGAAGCCCCAGACTCGGCATTCCCCCGCAGGGTGTGTTTTTAGAGGAAGAGGCCATGCTATTCTTTGTGTTTCTTGACGCACTGTATGTTTCCACCGACCACAAAAATTTGAAGCTATCAGCACAGATAAGCACACGCATTACCTTTAAATGGCAGGAAACCACTCTTTTACTAATCATCGAGCCTTTAGACATAATGCATGTGTCGTGTGTGTTTGTGTTCGTGTTTGTGTGAATCTGCCCTTGTCGTCGCATGGAAGCTGGTGTTGGACTTTCAAGAGGAATCCTCTCTGTGTTTTTCCTGCCGTAAATTTCACCTGCTCGTCACACAGCCCGGTATTTCAAAGGGTGGTAAATCTGCCAGAGACACCTTTGTCCAAGAGTGGCAGTGTATGAGTTGTAGCCTATTGTGTGAGGTCTTCACGGGAGGTGTTTTTTCTTCAAGTGGGCACAGAGGAATTATGTTTTCTCAAGGATGTTGTTATTGTCCTCAGGCGCTAGGCGCACATACGCATATGTATGATACGTGCATGTTTGTCTTAATATTTCTGCTGTCATACTGTGCATTGATGGGTGGAGAAACATTGGAGAAAGTCATTTGAGTGCTGCATCACGTTTACATGTTGATAAGTGCCATTAATACATAATTTTCTGCACTTAAAAACATGGCAAATTAAGTTTTCGCGACTTTCACTTAAATATGCACAAACATCCAGCTCACACACACACAGACACAAACACTTGGTTGGCTTGGTTGTGGGCTGCTGGTCTAACGCGGTGTGTGTCTCTCTCTCACGGTGTCTCTCTCCCAGGGCGGGGGGAGTCTGGTGGACTCCAGTGGGGCTCTGCGGTTCCCACTCTATACCGCCTGGCTGGAGCTCAATCAGAAGGAGGTAACCTCTGACCTCTAGCCTAGTCCCCACTGGTGATTTTTTTCCTCCCCCGGGTCTCATTTAGTCCCCGCTCTGCTTCTAGTCTGCTGGACCAACTCTACTGTACACACTTTACGTTAGATAGACAGAGGTTACATGGCCTCTGACAATAGGGTGTCTACTTTAGCCTGGCTGTGGTCTGGTGTGGACGGTAGATGGGATTGTAGCAGGTTGGGGTGCTCTTTTTTGGGGGGGTTGTAGTTTGGCTGTCGAAGCTTTGTGGTAACCTTGTTTCTCCTGTGTCTTCTGAGCAATTCTCAAGCAATACATGTTTTGTAAAAATCTGCGAATATTGCCTCACGCTCCACTAGCTGTCGGTCCTGTGTGTGCCGAAAACCTGTCCATCAGTGTAACGGTGTAACACCGGCGGAGGGACGTGCATCACATCACCAGTGTAATACATGTGTCCACATGTGCAACTCTTTGCTCTTTAGTGCTACAACTGATCAAATACTTCACATGGTGCCCTTTAAATAAAATGTACAAAACTTTGATTTCACTCCCTTTTCCTGCATCCGCTTGGTTTTGCATGTTCAGGTTCTCTGTTTTTCGCTGTTTTGAATTCTGGTGCTTTGTAGCTTTGGAGGATACTGACCTTACTTTACTTCATCATCAACACTTCCCACTGTGGGCCGTGCTGATATGTCATGTTTATTCTGAGGAGTCGGAGTGAAGGGTCTGTGCTGGTGGGGCAGGTAGGGACAACTCGGAGATAGTGATGAGTCTTTCGGATCAAGTTTGTGGTTTCCGTTGCACACTCACTGAGGGCTTGCGTCATTGCCTCACTGCTGCGTCATTCTGGCATTTATTTCAAAGTTTACAAATGTACAGTATTATTTGACTATGTGTCACTGCTCTCTGTCTTTGTCTGCTTCGCTGTGTTTCTTTATCTAGTTAGAGAAGCTGCTAATATCTTTAAATGGACCAGTGTGAGCGAAGCTGACACAGTAACAACCTTCTTGCTCATCTGTCAGCTCTCATTGACTCTCCGCACCGATGTCTATTCAGGTGAAATAAACGTGTCTGAGCCTTGGCAGACAGGTAGGTGGACTCCCGCCGAGCAGTGATTGTGTTTTGCTTGGCAGCACAGGGGCGGGCAGAGGCTGCGTTCACAGTCACAGAGGATTAACAACACTCAGAAGTTATGGAAGATAGCTCCTGTAATGAGCACAGACAGACAAATGTCTCAGAGATGACATGATGTGGTTAGATACCATAGTTTAGTTTTAATTCTGAAATTAAAACAATCTCCGTCCATATGAGGTTGGGATGGATAGATAGGTCGACAAAACCCATTATTGTAACCACGACAACAAAGGTCCTCTAGCCTTGAGGAAGTACTTCAACCCAAACTGTCATATTTTCCCAAACCCCTAACCAAGTCTAGCAACTTTTACCATGTGTTTATTGTTGTTACCATGGCGATGGGGGCTTGGTCCCCATGCTGTCAAACCCGAGGGTAGGGACGAGCAGCATAAATGGTTGTTCAGGTTGGAGGACTGGTCGACCTGGACCTTCTGCCTTTAAAATATGGATGCCCAGCGTCACTTGTCGTTCATTTCCATCTTCTTGCCTCAGAACAATGTCTACATATATCCCAAGGATAACAAGCTAAACTGTCTTCAAAGAGCTCGGCGGTTGTTGTCAGGGATACGAGTGCAACCCCCTTCATTATAGGTGGGTTGTTGAGCCATGATGCCATGATGGTGTAAAGTAGAGATTAGAATAAATTTATCTCAAAACGAGTGCAATGAAAGTGGTCAAACCGTGTGTTTGTGTGTGTGTGTGTGTGTGTGTGTGTGTGTGTGTGTGTGTGTTTGTTTGGACGAGTGAGTTACCAGTCAGTACGAACGGCGGATGCGTGCAGCATTGTGTCATCGGCGAAGGGAGATAAATCTGATAAAGCTGTCAAGGCCGACCGCCTTCATACACGACTGACTAACTCACTACATCTCCTTCCCTGTCTCGTGTCTATCCACGTCTACTCACCTTCTCCCCCTTTTGCATTCCATTCCCCGCTCGTCTGTGGTGTGAGGGAGTGTGTGGAGGACATTTCGCACACCTCACCTGGCATGACCCGAACCCCTTATTAACGTTGAGGGAGACAGGCCGACAGTGGAATTTGGGAGAGAAGAGAAAAAAAGTTGTGTAGGGAGAGAAATATAGTCCATATAGTTCATAGCCAGGCGATTATGTGTTTACCTCATCCCTATATTCCACCTCTCTGTCTCCTCATCCTTCTCCCTTATCTTTTCGCACTGTAAATATCTCTTAAACTCTTATATGATGCCTATCGGGCCTTGTTTTATCGTTCCACTGCTTTTACTGCCAAACATTAGCATCAATCCTGGCGATCTTTAAGGCCGTTGAGATCATGGCTGGATGGTCCCCATAGAGGCACCGCTGCCAAGAGTCAGATAAGAGGATTGATAGTAATATCATATAAGTATGCTAAATATGAAGCTAGATAGATTAGCTTGGCATTACGGCTGGTAGGTAAGACTACAGCTTGTCGCGGTTGCTCGTTGGTGTTTCTATGGTTTCGAAAATTACATGAAATGCAAGTCAGTACGACTTTAAGACAGTTTATAGGTTGCAGAACTGTGAATTACATCACCATCATGTCAGCAACATGATGGTAAAATGATCTGGATTAGGAGGAGAAGGAAGGAGAGGGAAAAGAGCAAATAATTCATCAAGCAATATACGTGAGACACAAAGCCTGCCTGTAGAATATGCTCTAAGAAATGTGAAAGACATCAATCAGAAGTTGATACCGTTGATGGCAGTACACACGCAGGTGACCGCATTTGTCGAGTTGTAGAAGGATTTTTTTCCAAACAGGATACAGTTTCCCTTCCCTCATTTTTTGTGTCATCTGCTCATTTGTTTTACCTCTTGAAAGCCACGGGCCAACAATGGCCGCTGTCCATCTGTTACACTGATAGATATGAGTATGAAGAGGCCCCAAAGACAATAGGTACACGTTGGCTTGAAAACAGGACATTGTGTCCGTGCGTGTGTGTGTGTGTGTGTGTGTGTTTAAATAATACACACTTCTAGGTTTACATAGCCAGAGGGCAGGTGAGGTAATGTGGACATGATAGAGTCTGCTAGGGGGAAGGTGGGACATACTAGCCTGTGCAGGACAGGGCCAAAAATCCACTTCATACACGCACACACACACGCACACTCATCTCATTTTCAAATATCCATCAAGGGTAACTTTTTCATACAAGAGTCAGGGAAACAATGGCATATCCTCTGGCGAGCCCAAATAAAATAAAAGACGGCGTCCGCTTTCCTTTATTATCAACATGATCTGTGTGGCTATCTGCAGCTCCACTAGCTGCTTCCTGCCTTACACACACACACACACACACACACACACAAACACACACACACACACACACACACACACACACACACACACACACACACACACACACACACATATACAGAAATGCTGTTTGTGCTGTTTGCTCATTCAACACATTACACAAACATCACAAGCACATTATGAGGACATCCTTCCCGTACTCTCCAAACCCCAATCACACACACAAACACATAAACACCCCCAGGCATTCCCTCCATCTCATCCTTTAAACACACACATGCACAAGCGCACAGGGTCATTAGTTGCTCATTTTGACAGTGTTTTAGGTGTTTGTCTGACTAAGCTGTCGAACTGTGTTTAGCATGTAACTCAATCCGTGCGGCAAAGCTTCTTGTCCTGGCCGCAGGGCCGGTTGAGTTGTCATGTCGGCTTTGACAGCCCAGTCGTTATAGAGGTGTCAGTGTATATGTGTGTGTGTGTGTGTGTGTTTGTGTGTGTGTTTGTGTGTGTGTGTGTGTGTGTGTGCCTCTGTTGGTGAGAGGGAGAGAGTGCGTGTGCTTGGGTGGGTCTTTGTGCTGTGTCTGCACGCGGAGAGGTCGCTACTGTTGAGAGAAAGTGAGGGTGTTTTGATTGCAGTTGGCAGTTGTTTTTGTCTAGACTGTGAGATTGTGTTTTATCCGCGAGTGTGGCTGGGTGTGGGTCAGTTCTTCTGTCCGCTTGTGTCCTCTGCCTTTGTGGCTAGCTGTGGGGATCAAGTGCGTTGCCATGGCCGCGACACGCACATCGCCCCTGGAGACGACACCTGAGAGAGAGGGAATCTTCATTGGGTCAGGGTCGGGTGGAGGGTAAATAAGAGACTCTCGCAGGGCCCCTCAAAGTGAAGGGGCCAACTCCTCTTTAAAATAAGGGATCAGAAAGAAGCCTGAAACTACAGTATACAGGCAGTTGCACCAGCCATGGTTACACAGGAATTATCATCAAGTGTGTGTGTGTGTGTGTGTGTGTGTGTGTGTGTGCGTGTGCTTGCGCATGTGTGTGTGTGTGTTACTCTCACTTACCTGCACATGTAACAGCAGCTGCATGTTTTGTGTTGTGGGTCCATTATGTGTGACATCTGGGTATGGCGCTCTCTCCCATGTTTTGCTTCCTGTCCTCCTCTGTCTCCATCTCATCCTCTCCTCACTTGACTGAGTTCTTAAAGCGATGATAAGATTTGAATCAGTGCAACTTGAGATGAACCCAAAAAGTCTTACTCATAGAGGTCTTTCTTTAGCTTTTGTAGCCCTTTCCCTCTCCTTTTTTATTTTCCCACTGGTGATATACATCTTATCTCACACTGAGAAAGAAAGCTAATGAGCTTATTTCTCTAAATGTTAAACTATTCCAATGAATATTTCCGAATGAATTCCATCAAGTCTGGACACAAGAGAGCTCGTCTCCGTGTGGACATTATTCACAAAGGCACACGAGAGGATTGAACATTAGGACATTAGGCATGTACAAGTTAGATATTCTTTTGCCCCTTGATTATATTTTAGAGGACTTTGTTCCCTCTCGAGATTTTTAGTAACGCATTAAACTTGATTAGCAGGTAATCCAATTGTGCTACAGTTCAACTGAAAATGTGGCCATTCTGAACTTTTCCTCCTTCAAGTGTTCAGCCATGCATATTTCACAGCAGGGTATTGTATGAGGTCGTCCTAATAACCAGGGACATGTTTAATTACAAATCTGGACGCAAGTCTGTGTTCATTTCCAAACCTGCTGAGACGTATCATCTTATGTCGGGCCTCATCTGAAATAGCTGCGACTGAGATTTCCTGAAGTGCACTAAATGTTGTCGTCCCAGGAAGTAGAATCTAAGTTATGTGACGACACATTAAATCATGAGACTCAGGGCTCGTCTGAGTTAAGGTTGCGAGCTGTGGTACTTCTGCCAACAGTGGGATGCCCCAACAAGAATTTACCAGCTCACACGTGGGCCGCCTGGAAAGACAGATGTCTGCGGTTGCCGCGGTGATGCTAGGCGGTGGGAGTGGGTGGGCTTAACAAAGGTAGACACCTGCAGATATTTGTGCAGAGGGTTATTTGTCTGCTTGCCAGTGACGGGGGGTGCGGTTTCCTACCAGCGTGTTTGTGTCTCTCGTACAGGGTGATTATAATGTAGGTTGCTGAGACACACACACACACACACACACACACACACACACACACACACACACACACACAAATGTCAAACACTCTCTGGTTTTAGATAGTAAATGTTTGATATCTTCTGGCATCATAGTAAACGAACAAAATACATTTAGGTACTGGGACAAAACCACACATTTGACGGCATCACCTTAGGCTCTGAAATTGTGATTGCTGTGTGTCACTGTTTTCAGATTTTTCATAGGTCAAAGGAGTCATTAGTTAGACATTAGTCAGACAAAGACTTGGCAGATTAATCAATTAAAATGATCATTTGTGCCTATTGAACTTAACATAAGTTGATATTATGCTTTTTCTCCTCACTTCCTACTCCCACAAAGATGTGAAATTAAAATGAAAAAATCAAATAATGATAATCTGTGCGGATGCATCTTGGATTCGTTACAGTACATTAATTGTACACACTCCAGATACTTTTACCGCAGCTTGGTCACTCACTCACTTATCTGTATCTGTGCGTGAGTGGGTGCGATTGTGTGTGTGACATGATTATACCTTCAATAATGGGAAAATAGGAGAGAATAACAGGCAGGAAATGAGATCAGATCGGCAGTGGTGTCAGAGGTGCAGTACTTTCTGTTTGTCTCTATGGAAAGTGTGAAAGTTTTTGTTTTTTTTTGTGGTGGAATCAGTGGAAACAGGGCATGTTGACAGGAGTGGCAGTGACCAACTACAATAAAAAACTCCCCCCGGGTCGGAAAATATGCTCAAGTCCACCTGAGCCAAAATAGAAAACACTGCACCCCCTCTGTTGCCCTGCTAGTCTCTCCTTTGTCTTTCTCTGTCAGTCTCTTGTTTCTGGCCCCTATTTCTGTCTGTCGCTCTTTCTCTATTTTCCCCCCTCTTTTATTTCCTCTTCCTTTGCTGCGGCTCTGCCCCGCCAGTATCTCATTACTCTAATCCTATTTTTGTAGGAGACAAACATAATGACCACACAGTGTCTTTCTATCCATGCCTGCTTACTTTCTCCTCTCTCCATCTCTTCCGTTGCTTTCTTTTACTTTACTCTCATTTTATATGAAAACAGACGAAGAAAAACTTTTTTTTCCCATTGAGCTTTATTGACAGCTCACATCAGTGGTTTTGAAAGTCTCTCTTGCTATCGCCCCACCTGTCAGCCTTTGAGCAGCCCGGATGCTTTAGGTAAACACAGCACCGGGATCAGATCTGGGATCTGTAGTCCCATTGTTGTGTGTTTTTGTAGTCTAGAGATTGACAGTTATCCGAGGAGAGATAGACGAGGGAGCTGACTAATCATTTCATCTACTGTAAGCCAGTCACAAGCAAGGAAATGAAAAAAGGGTTATTTTGCGATTTCAAATTTAAAGTCTCAGAATGACTCATAACTTTATCAACATCACGTATCGTTCTCGCCAGTAATGAAATGAAGTGTCGTTTTTTAATTGGTGGAAACACTTTTTAATTAAACTCCTTCTGCTCCTCGCTCCAAGTCCGCTATTGTTAGGGAAATGCTCCAGTGAACTCTGATCGGAGGTTAAATATTACAAAAACTAAAGCGATTTTGTTTGGCCTGATTTTCTAAGCTGATCCACATTTTCTCAGATCAACATTCGTCGGCCACAAGCCTTGATGGAGGAATTAGCCTACTTTGTAATCATCAGTTGTGAGCAGACGCACAAAGGGCTTTTTGTCGCGTTAAGCCAGGGGAGAGGCCCGTGTGCTTCTGCTGCAGGTCGGCTGAAGTCAGCTCGACACTGTTTGTGTAGCGCTGACCCGCACGTCCCAGCCAACTTTTCTCAGATTGAAAAGGAAAGAAACAAAGAACGAAATTGAGCATTAAATATTTTAACTAAATTCAGTCATTTGAGGTAATTTATCATAACAATATAGAGTAAAAACACAAGGAGAGAGGATAAATGGGATTCCTTGTGTTGTCTGTTTTTTGTCTCCAAAACAAAGTCAAATGAACTCAACAACACTAACTGTCAATAACAGCAATATTAAATTGCTTTTTAACTGTATATTATTTAACTAAAAATTATATAAAAAATAGGTGATATGACATTTTCTTAAAATGTTGAACTGTCAATGCTTAAGTCAGTTTGTTTTGTTGTTTTGTTTGGAGGGGCAAATTGTCAATCAAGCCATTTCAATGATTTACATTTATCTCTGTCTCTGCTTTCTAACTATTTCCCTCTTAATATTTTCCCTCTTTTACAGTATTGTTATAATTTGTAAAAGTTGATGAATAACTCATGTAATCTTTTTCAAATCATTTTTTCACAGCCTAACATCGGGCGTCTAGGCATCCCTCATGGACCCTCTGGAGAAAAGGTGGCCGTGGTCGCGGTGGATGACTGCGACATTTCCATGGCGATTCGCTTCGGAAAGCAAATCGGCAATTACTCCTGTGCTGCCCAAGGCACCCAGACCGGACAGAAGAAGTAAAACTTTTTTTTCTTCAAACAATTTTTATAGTTTTTTTTCAAATTCACAAAGAAAAAGGCTTTTTTTCTGTGAGGTTTGTTGAAGATAAATTCAACAAACTGAAATGCACAAGGAAGTCATAAATCTCTTGTTTTCAGACTGATGCCACCTAAGCATGAGGAGATTTGATTACAAGCATAACCAGTGGTCCTAAAATAAATTTAAAACAACGCTGGGGAGCTTTGGGTCTGAGCCTGCTATGAGGAAATATTCAGTATTAAGTTAAATCAATCAATCAAAGCTGTTGTATTTTAAAGATAATGGGTGAATGTCGCGAGTTCAATTAAGTTGCTTGTCACCTAAAAACAAATCTGTTCTTATAACTGGTTCATGCACGCGGCCCGTTGTCTCTGTCCCACACACTGAACTACCCATCAGGAGGAAGACTAACATGAAAATGTACCTCGAAGGCTACAATCGCCTACAACAGATTATCCAACTCTCATTTCATCATCCTCTCCTCCTTTTGTGTTTTAATCTCCGTGATCTTCCTTGTGGCATTTCTGCAGTCAGACATGGCCTTAGATAACCAAAAGCTCATCAAAACACAGGCTTAAAGCGAATTACTGCACAGACTAATTTGATTTTTTTTGTAGCGTGAGAGTTTTTGTTTAATGAGTCTTATTTTGAGAACCGACATGCCGAGGCACATTTAGTATGAGAGAGTGCGGATGGGGAGGGGGGACGGGACGCTTCGAGGGGAGTTAATGAGGTTGCATTCCTCCAGGAACTTGTTGCAAAGGTAGCAGAACCCGAGAGGAGTTCAGAGATACTTCAACGTGTCTGGCCTGAATTTACATATATGTACAGTACGGTAGATTGTTGTGTGATGTGGTGCCTGAAAGGTTTCACTTTTAAAAATGTTTCACTTTTGAAGTGTCACGAGGAACCCCTTGGCTTTCTGTATTGGCATAACCTTAATTTAAATAGTTTCATTTTCACATGTCTTCCTGCTTTTTAAATATTAAATGTACGGAGTCCCTGATTGATATACTGTAAATGTTGACATTTTAACATTTAAACCAGAATAGGAAGGGACATTATCATTGTTCTACACTTGTAGGTTCGCTAAATTACCAAACCTCTCTCTGCAGGAACCATGTCAACGTCCTCCTTCACACAAATGTCTTTTTGGACTTTCATAAAACTCAATATCAACTATCAAGTGGTGTTCATCTATAACTGTGTATTATTCCTAGCCCTAAAATTGGTTGCCATATACAACAGAATTGATTTATTCGACGATTGAATTCATAATAAGCTCCACATGCTCCTGGCCACACAGCAGTGTTTGTACTGTACATGTCCATAATGTATACAGTCGGTGGTTTAAACATTTATATTTGTGCAGCATTGCATCACCGTAAGTCTCTCAAAGCCCCGTGGCCATTTATGGCGAGGGGCTTGGGTTGTAAGCAGCTTCCGTCATGACCTGCTGTGTAGATCCTTACTCCACTGTGGTGAGGGGAGCCGTTAGCCTCGTGCCCGCCCAAATCCTCCGAAAAAAAACTTTATTTTACAAATGTCACTCATGTTAAGGGTTGATGCTTTAACTCAGTTGCCCTTTCTGGGGTGAATATGGGGCACCAAGGGGTTATCACAGTCCAGCATTAATTTATGGATTTTAAATTTGCATGTTCTGTCTTCTCAAAGAGTCAAAATTTGTTTTGGTTTTAGCGTGTGTAGACTGTAAATCTTGCACCACAGTTTTGGGCTGCCAAAGCACTTATAATACATCATTTAACTATATTACGGAAAAATAAAAGCAGACCAATTAGTGTTTTTGATGTTCTCATTTCCTGTCTGTGACGTTTGTAGGTCGCTGGACTTGACAGGACCGCTGTTGCTCGGCGGCGTTCCCAACCTGCCCGAGGACTTCCCAGTCAGGAACAGGGACTTTGTGGGCTGCATGAGAAACCTCAGCATCGATAACAAGCCCATCGACATGGCCAGCTACATCGCCAACAACGGCACCACGGAAGGTTAGACCAGCCACTTTGCAAACCAAAGTCAGGACAGTTAAACTGCAGAGGCATAGTTCCTTTCCATTTTGAGTTTCTGCAGCCCATGATACAGATACTGTACATACACTGCACATACAGATTGATTAATTGTTATTTGTGTATCTTGAATATTCAGGATGTCCCGCAAAGAAAAACTTTTGCACAAACGATGTGTGTCAGAATGGAGGAGTGTGTGTCAGCAAGTGGAACACCTACAGCTGCGACTGCCCAACCGGTTACGGCGGCAAGAACTGTGAACAAGGTAAAAGATGCGTGTGTGTGAGCGTGTGTGTGAGTGTGAGAGACAGAAAGTGTGTTTCTTTTCACTTTCTAGTCATTAAACAGGAATTACGTCTTGAAGCAGAGTCAAAAAATGGCATTTATTTAGTTTGTGTCTGCATGCACCCCTGTGAGCGTCTGAGTGTACACTTGTGTGCGTGTGTGTGTGTGTGCGTGTGTGTGTCTTGAGGACTTCCAGGAAATAGTGTGAGCTCGGCAGATCAACTGGGATACTGGGATAAGGAACTCCTCCCTTGACTCTTGCAGCAGCCGTACCAATGGAAAGTCACAGTGAAAGCTTCTGCTCACTGCTGTCTCCTCAAAACCCAGACTCAAAGGATGAAACAAATGACGCACACACACACGCACACACTTCAGTAACCCCGTAGCTGTCACAATTGCCACCTCAGTAGACACACGCACCAAGCAGCTCATGTTACCGTACTGCAAACCTAGTATATACAGTTTATCTACAGCCGTATGCACTGATAGATTGATGGATTGGTCAGCTCGTGAGAGGCATATTACATCTGTCCGTGTTTTTTCTTGTCAGCCAAGGGAACATAAAAGCATCACAGCAGCATTGATATTCACATCACATAGCCCATCTCATGTTCTTCCACGGAAAGGCGAGAACTTTGATTCCCCCCCTTCAGGGCGAGCTTCCATTCAATGCGCGAAGGTGTGAATACTTCCTCCTTGCCACCTTGTCTATGAGGTAGCCGCCTAGCCGGTGCCAGGCTCCAGTATCCAGTATCTGAACTGGGCCGGGATCACAGCAAGCTGGGGAGAGGTTTTGGCTGCCCCTGCCGCTTGTTGACACATTTTTGGTTTGAGTCTGCACACACACACACACACACACACACACACACACAGACACACACAGACACACACACCTCGCTGCCACGCGATAAACAAGAGATTTGTTGACACGTTTGTTTTACGCTGCCAACATAGGAAGACCGAAATCCACTGGAAGTCACCAACAGTTTGTTTTGCCTTGTGTTCTGTTCTCAGATCATATTTCAATTTTGCAGACCAATTTTATTTTTTTTTTAAGTTAAGGAACGAGTCCTGTCTTGCTAACTGAAAACCACGCAAAATCTAATTGTACTGTACACTGGAAACACGTCTGCGTGCCCATGGGTGGCATTAACTTGCTATGACAAGTATAGATCTTAAGTTTGAATCACTGGGCTGGTGTCAAACAAGCTGTTGCAGTAATTACATGTGTTTATAGTCAACATTTTTGGTTAAGTTAATATTTTATAAGTGAGAACATTGTTATGATATGGATACGACTCCCGGTGTTTGATCCTTGCTGGACTCGGTTCCCAGACCCCGGTCAAAGCTCTACTGTCTCAGCTCTCCCGTCCATAAACTGTAGCATTTGCTGAGCTGCCTGATCCTCACCCTTATCCGGAAGAATTTAAAGACGGAGATTAGCACTTCTAACCAGATTAATGCACAATCACTTAATGCTCTATAAGAAAAAGATGTGCGTTTAGAAATGGCTAAATAAGGGCAAATTCCTTCGACATTCGTTCACAGGGAAATTTCTTAAAATACCAGATGTAGTAACGTGGCGTCTGCTCCGGATGTTCAAGGATACATTCTTGTTGACTTGAGTTATTCCCTGACATTTCATCGGGCTCCTTCATCAGGCCAAAGTCTCAATTAGCCCTGCAAAAGTCATTTTCTGTCAGCTACGGGATGTGTTCAGTCCTAGTGCTAATAAGCAGATGATAGCATGTTGATGGAGCATGATCACAGAGGCTCTTTCTGTCATTTTCCATAGAGACTGGTCTTAAAGTTAATGAGAATAGAGAAGTGGCTGTTTGTTTGTCAAATTGTATGGAGCTTTGGCTAAGTAGTCTGACTAAAACCACTGTAGCTACCTGCTGCGAGGAACAAATATGTGTGTTATCTCATAATTACAGGCTTTGCACGTGCATATTTGTGAACACTGAAATCTGTGCCCTGAGGACTCAAACCAAGTCTACGCTGCAGATTATACGGGAACACGAACTGCGTGCTCTACTGAAAGATTGACCCTTGCTGTGCGTGTGCGTGTGTGTGTGTGTTGTGTGTTGTTTCTGCGTGAGCCGTCTCTCAACACCCACGGGAGTTTGTGCAGACTGTGTCGTGTCTGTAGGATTTTCTATGGATTTTCAGAATGTCTCCAGACACTGGCTGTTTGTGTAATTGCTAGTGTGTAGTAAATGCTTTAGACAATATTGTTAGTCGTATTTATATCACATGCTGGAAAAAAATGTGATCATAGCCCGACATTTCAATTTGGGACCAGAGAACTTTACAGTTTCAGCATAGTAACAGAACTAATACGTAAGCAACTCAATATTTTTAAGTGCTGTTTAGTTGTAGTAGTAGAAGCAGTACCTTTGACAGTACAGTATAATTGCTTTAAATGAATAAGACAATAGTGCCGATGACATTATATAAACAGATTATCTGTATAACGTTTTTTTTTCTTTACTTTTTTTTTCCCTCACGAAAAAAGAAGAATTCTCTTCACAGCACAAAGATAAAAAGAAGGACTGCTACTTTTTTTCTCCCCAGCGTGTCGCTTTCTCTTTCACTGCATTGAAGCACATAATTATGTTTTTCTCAATTGGTTGTTCACTCAGTGAAATTCTGAAAGCTTGTCCGGTCCTGCAGAACACTGCACCTCAGTAGACACCTGTTTACTGGAATTACATCAATGTTTCACTATAAATATAGCACTGGCTTGCCCTTAAAATGCTGCCGACAGCACATTTAAACACATCTATTTTATTTTCTTACACTTTCCAGTCATGCCGTCTCCTCAGTTCTTCGATGGTCAGGCGCTGGTTTCCTGGACTGACCCAGACATCACCGTCGCTGTTCCCTGGTACATTGGCCTCATGTTCCGCACCAGGCAGCCTGCTGGCACCCTTATACAGGCCACTGTTGGACCTTCCTCAACCATCAACCTCATGGTAACAGCATGTGGTCAACAAAAATGCCATTAGCATCTAGTGCATTTCTTTAACAATTCAGTGTTCATTTTCTTCACAGAAATAAATTCCTTGTCATTTAATTTTTTTCTCCCATCTTCTCCAACGTCCAGGTGAGCGAGCAACACGTCCGAATGGAAGTGTTGCTGAGGCAGCACCTGGTGGCGTCGCTGAGCTTCCCCCAGGTCCGCGTCAATGACGGGGAGTGGCACCACTTGCTGGTAGAATTAAGGAGTATCAAAGACGGCAAGGACATCAAATACATGGCCACAGTCTCCCTGGACTACAACATGTACCAGGTACAGGGCACATTACATCACGAGTAGTGAAGGTTCCACATGAGGTTCAAGCATTTCACGGTTTAATTCGCTGTTTCTTTTTCTCATTTCTATTGTTACAGAAGTCAGTGGAGATTGGTAATGAACTACCAGGTCTGAAGCTGCAAACTCTTCACGTCGGAGGTTTGCCTGGAGAGGGAAACCACGTGAACAAAGGATTTGTTGGCTGCATACAGGTCAGTGGTTGCGTGCGTGTGTGTGTGTATTTCACTTGTCTGGCGAAAAAACTTCCAGAAAATTAAAACGACACTTACCTCAACTTTCTGCTCTCTTTTTCTCCTCCTTCCCTTTCTTCTTGTCCTCCGTATACTGATGTCTTATGTCTCTGTCACTCTGTGCCGTCCATCAGGGTGTGCGTATGGGCGAGACGTCCACCAATTTAGCCAACGTGAACATGGCCCGGGGCCTGAAGATCCGCGTGGAGGACGGCTGCGACTTGGACGACCCCTGCGACTCGAACATTTGCCCCGACAACAGCCACTGCAGCGACGACTGGAGCACATACAGCTGTGTCTGTGACCCAGGTAATACACTCGTGCATAATAAGCTCTTTATTTTGCTCAGTAAGGTTTGGATGTCATTCCTTACGCTTTTCTGTCCAGGTTTCTTCGGTAAGGAGTGTGTGGATGCTTGTCAGCTCAACCCCTGTGAGCATGTTTCCACCTGCGTTCGCAAACCGAGCTCCTCCCATGGCTACACCTGCGAATGTGGACAGAACTACTACGGCCAGTACTGTGAAAACAAGTAAGGTCTCTTCCTTCCTAAGACTCACATTGTCATGACAGAGTCTGAATATTGCAAGAGTGACTGTAGGATTTGCTGTTATGAGCAGTAAAGTAGGAGACTGTGCCATCTCCATATACACATATATACAGTGTAGTGGTTTGGTTTATGGCAATTGATTTTGTTTGTCTACGGCTACTAGAAGCGTCAAAATCAGGGCCTATCGTATCCAGATGTTAAAAATAGGACTTGGCCTCCCACTGAGACAAAGCTCACTAATCTTCTTTTGTTGTGTTAGGCTCTTGCTCTTTTTGTAATGTTGCCAATGTCCAGTCTTTGAGAGCAGCTTTACTGGTCAGTAATCTGAGCTGGACAGCGTCTGTGTGCCTGTGTGTGTGAGAAGAGAGAGATATGTCACAAACGAAGGAGTCAGGTGAAGCTGGGATATTCATTTATTCACGCAGGACGAGGTGCGTAGACTTGCACCGTCAGCATTGCCGCACAGTCTTGGCGAATTAGCTCTCCCTGATTGAGAACCAGATTATTTATACTGAACCCTGACCCGTCTGACACGCATCACTTCCTGTCCTTGAGCAGGATGTGGGATTCCCCCTCCACGCCTGACCGATCCTCCATAGGTGTTTAGTCTCAGTTGCCCTCATACAGGCACTTGTCCCCTATCAGATCACATCACTCAGAGATCCCATCTCCCCTTCTCCCCCGAGAGAGAGAAAGAAAGGAAGCCTCTGTGTGTTTGTATGAATGAGTCACACTTGATTCATTGACTTCAAACTGGGGGAGTTTATTCTAGATTCGGGGCAACGCAGGGCGTTTAGTTAGAGATAAACTTAACAGATAGTCGGCTATCAGATCTGTACAAGCTGATAGCGAGTCAGTAACATGTCAAAACCTGATCAGCCATCTCTGTAATTTGTCTGACTGAATACACGAACAGCACATGCAGTTTGTTCCACATCTCATTCACCTTAGCAGGTATGAAGATATTTCATTACCATAATAAAGACAGGAAAGTCCAGTTGGAGAAAGAAAGCTTGTGAGATGAGCTTGCATTCACTGATAGATTTTTACACATATAGTCAGTCACTTTGGTCTTCTGAAAATTCAACGTTATATTTTCTTTCACTGAAATTATGAAAGAAAAATTAAAAATTTATGTTTGCTGAGTTTAATGTAATATTTCTGTGTTTTCCGACGACAGAGCGGAAAAGCCGTGTCCCCAAGGCTGGTGGGGCAGTCCAATGTGTGGTCCGTGTAACTGTGATACTAACAGAGGATTTCACAAAGACTGCAACAAGACCACTGGCGAGTGTCGCTGCAAGGTATAAGCACACATAATAATAAGTCGGTTAATATGAAAAATATTGGTTTAGTGATGCATGAGTGATTTGTGTTTAGAACACAGGTCGCACAGATCGCTTAAAAAAATACCTAAGTTTCTTTCTTCTTATTATTTTCTTCTTCTCTTCCTACAGGAAAACCACTATCGCCCCGAGGGTGAGGACACTTGCTACCCCTGTGAGTGTTTCTCCGTGGGCTCTGAGTCTCGGACCTGCGACCCTGTCACCGGGCAGTGTCCCTGTAAGGGAGGGGTCATAGGTCGTCAGTGCAACCGCTGCGATAACCCCTTTGCTGAGGTCACCACCACTGGATGTGAAGGTATATATGTGAATTCATATACTTTGTGTATTTGAAACATGATCTTTCCCCACGTCTTTGATATTTCTTGATATTTTATTTTCCTAAAGAGGAAATGAAGTGACTAAAAGCATAACCAAAAGTTCTTTAGGTGGAGCTTAAAAAAATTGATTATCTATTCCTGCAAATTTATACAGACAAATTTACAAATTACCAATATAAATGCATTCAGTTGACCATTTCTCTCATATGTGAAAGAAACAATTGGTAATAGGGATTAGTGCAAACATCAACTCATTCAACAAATATTATATAAAAACATAACGCTGCCAGTTCTCATTAATAATATGCCATTTATGAGAGGTGAATCCATGAAGTTCAGACAAAGAAGTATTAAAGTATTTATGACGAGGACAGTTATGGAAAAAAATATTTCCGAAGTCGGGTGTATTATTCCTCTAAATGTTCCGGTTCACAGAGAGTGGCCGGATGAATTGATGAAGTGTCAGGCGGGAGACAAATAGTGTCGCTCACATCTGCTGGTGCTGCAGTTCAGCTAACTCTAAGTGTCTTTGTCGCCGACCAGCCAAGCAGAAGAGGCAAGTCTGGCTTGTGGGCAAACTTGGCAGTGGGACCGCACACACACAATACAGTAGGGATGAATGGAAGACAAAACCACAAAGTCGCGAACTGAGAATGAATGTCAACGTCGTTTGACCCAATATGAAGCCCCTTAGAGCCTCAGAACGTGTTCAGACTTTTAATGGATCTCGATGTGCTTCTTCTTTGTTGAAAACAGATGTCCCAAATTGTGCGTTTTAAATTTTTTTATATACTTCATGTGGATATGGTTTGATAAATCCAACCTCAAGGAAGAACTAAGGGAAGGGGCTAGGATTAGAAAATAAATGAAACCATTACTTTGGTTTTGTGCTGCGGGTCACTTAGATGTAACCATCCACGGCAGGCCTCATACCGATCTGTCAGCTCCGCAGCAGACACGGCCCAGACGATAGGAAGCCTCTCAACAACTCTGCAGTTAATGTAACTGCAGCCTTTAATGATGACAGATGGTCTCATGGTGCGGTAGAGGCGACGCTCACGAAAGGGAAAGGATGGTCTGAAAAATGGAAAATTATTGTTTGTTTTATTGAACACCGCCAAGCAAAACAGCATCACTGCCATGCAGACATCAAGGTTAATGAAACATTGTGGGATTACAGCCAGTCAAGAGGAGTCACAAACAAGCCCCACCTTGGAGATTAATTAACCCAGATATGCTGAAAATATTTGAGTTTGCTACTTGTGCAATAGCACATAGCTTCTCAGTCTTGATTTGCCCTAAAGGCCACCGTGCCAGTTTGTTTGGCTGTTTGAGGTGGTGTCCTAAGATGGAAACAGAGCACGTGTTTGACTTTTAATGTTAAGGTTTTATGGTAAAAGTTAAGGTGGTCCAGTTTTATGCTCCTTTACGGCCAATTTAAGTATCAGACAATTTACAAATACGTTTTCAGCTTTGAACATGTCTGATATACAACTGCGATTGAGGCTGTATGTGAAGCATGGTGTGTGTGTTTACCTATGGGTTTGAATCCATATACTTAAACCTTCTCTTTTTCCTTGTGCTTTCCTACCACAGTGGTTTACGAGGGTTGTCCCAAGGCGTTTGACGCAGGCATCTGGTGGCCCAAGACCAAATTTGGACGCCCCGCAGCCATGAACTGCCCCAAAGGATCCATCGGTGAGTGCTCTTAGATCCCTCTGATGACAAGGGCAGGGTGTGTGGAGTAATTAATTAGCTCTGTATAGTATGTAGTCGAATCAGCCTGTCTGATTCACTTCGAATGAATTGGAGATCAGACGATTTTGAGGCCACAGGTTGAAATCAAGCAGAACAACAAGTTTGAGGTAAAATTGTGTTAGAGGAATAGTGTGAGATTTTGTTTCCCTCAGAGTGAGTCAGGCAAACATTATCCCCATTGTTTAAAGTCTTAATGCTAAACTGTATTAATCGGCTGCTGACTTTCTGAAACTAAATATTGACATATAGTTCGAAATAAGCCATTTTATTTACTTAAGTATTTCCAGTTATTGTGTTAAAGCGTTTGATTCACCTGCATTGTGGGACAGTGTGTGTTTTTGAGTTATTGTGTATGAAGGTATTCAAACACACACACACACACACCGGAAAACTCTGTAGTAAGACTCTCTGATTGGTCGGTTAATCCAACAGCGCGTTTAGGTGTAATCTGCAGAGACTCATGGAAAAACACCAGGTGCATTATATACCCTTTCTTCAGCAGGTGTGTGTGTGTGTGTGTGTGTGTGTGTGTGTGTGTGTGTTGGAGAGAGAGAAACAGAGTGAGAGAATCGCGTTGAACTCAGAACTCGAGCTCACTGACCTGTTCCCAGCAAAGCGCCGTCACCTTCCTGGTTACAACCCTTAGTAACCGCCGTCACCATGGCGATCCCTTTGTAGTCTCCCCAGACTCATTGGGGAATTTCTTTGCTAACACTGCTGCAGAGACTCCAACTGGCTTCTCCTTCACCCATTTCTTCTTTTGCAATGTCAATGTCTTTTCTCAAACTGGCTCAGGCTGGAACGACTCAGTATGGTTTCAAATATTTAAAACACTTACACAAGAACTATATGCCTTTTTTCATTTATTTAACTTTAGCACAAACCTTGGCATAAAATATAATTTTTAGATTTAGATCTAAAATAATATGTTCCCCGATTGTGCCATGTCATGATTTTGTGGGTATATTGTGATCGGCTTGATAACTTGAATGCCTTAAGTATGAAATAAATGTGAGGAATCTGATTGAGCTTGAACTTGATTTTTACTTTCTTCTGTTTTTGTACATTTTTTATTTATTTTTGTCAGGCACTGCCATCCGCCACTGTAGTGATGAGAAAGGCTGGTTGACGCCTGAACTCTTCAACTGCACCACCGTCACCTTTTCCCACCTGAAGAAGCTGGTGAGTCAAAATAAAAGAAATTTCACTTAGTCACTTTAAGGTGAAAATCTTCCACTCCAGTGTTAAGAGTACTCCAGTTATCTGCATTTGCATTGTTCCTGATGTTTACTAGTAGTTATTCAAAAAAAAATATTTAAAGGAAGCTGATTTAGCGTAATTTGATAAAGAGTCTATGGGAGATTCCAGCCATTGTGTTGGAACCTGAACCTAATACTTTAGGCTTGAACTTTCTCAAAGTCTCACTAATCCCGGGATTGACCAGTTTCTGTTATGTTTCATTGCACCCACTCAGCTTTCCTTTGCCTTGACCTGCTCGTTCTCGTTCTCTTTCTCTTTTCACCCCCCCCCCCCCCTCCATTCTTCCAGAATGAGGACCTGCGGCGCAACAGTTCAAGGATGGACAGCGAGCACTCCAAGAACATCGTGCGCCTGCTCAACGGCGCCACCAGCAACACCCCGCATTACTACGGCAACGACGTGAAGATGGCCGCTCAGCTGCTGAATCACGTGCTGTCGTACGAGAGCCGGCAGGCGGGATTCGACCTCACCGCCATGAGGGATGCAGAGTTCAATGAGGTAGAAAAGACGACCGACAGGATGTATATCAACGTTGACTTAATTACTTTTTTCAAAGCGGTAAAACCGATTAAAAATGTTGAAAAGAGTTTACAACTATAAATTTATGGGACCACTGGTGGCACGCTGCCCTCCACTGGTGAATCCTCACTGGGAAAGCAACGTAGTCCATCACTCCTGATATCTAATTTCTACCTTTGCCTCATTATTTTGTCTTGTTGTCTCTTTCATTCAATCTTCAACAATAAAGCATAACATTTTTCATTCGTGTTACCTATTCTTTCCAGAATTTGGTGCGAGCGGGCAGTGCCATCCTGGATCCCGACACCAAGGAGCACTGGGAGCATATCCAGAAGACCGAGGGCGGCACCGCGCATCTGCTCCGAAACTTCGAGGACTACGCCAACACGCTGGCGCAGAACGTCAGGAAAACCTACCTGAAACCCTTCACTATCGTGACTGACAACATGAGTGAGTGGAAGAGTGGAAAACCCGCCGTGTGAAGACGGTTAGCGGCATCACATCATTTTGACGATTTTTCGCCTTTTTCGCCCGACTTGTAGTTCTGACCGTGGACTACCTGGACGTGTCGGACCCGGAGAGGGCGTCATTCCCTCGGTTCCAGGACATCCAGGAGGCTTACCCCAAAGAGCTTGGGTCCTACGTCCACTTCCCCGAGTTCAACTTCCGCCCTCTGGGCCACAGAGGTAGAATCAAGCCACGCAAGCATACAACGTGTAATAAATGCACTTGGTTGAACCCGCATTCCTACTCAGGTCTTTTTTAATCTCTCCATTTACCTCAGCTGAGCCCACTCCGGCCCCTCCAACTCAGACAGATCCCCCCCAGGAGGAGGAGGAGCACACAGTGTCTGATAGGAGACGCCGGCACCTCGAGCCAACTGCCCCTCTGCCGGTTGCCGTGGTGATAGTGTACAAATCGCTGGGAAAACTGCTCCCGGAGAGATACGACCCTGATCGCAGGAGCCTGAGGTGGACTATGGACTATCTGTACAGTGAAAAAAAACAAGTTTTAGTTAGTGAACAAGCTCAGACCTATGCACCGTTATGTGTTGACATACGTCCTTTTGTCAGACAGTAAACACATGGGAGAGCAGAGCAACTCTCACGTACTCTGCTGGGATTAAATTATGATGTGTAATCTACTCAAACAGACGTAAACACGTCCTCAAAGAATGAAGAATGACATTAAACAGAGGGGGAAAAAGAGAGCCCCACACTCTGTCTGAACTCTACACTCACTATAATTCATAATGTGCTTTTTGAAAAGACCCTACATCACATGGAAATATGTCATCTTTATTGTTAAAACATATCATAATATTTACTGTAAGTGTGTTTGAAAGAACCACGTTTATCCCTGCCTGCATAGGCCTGTAGGTCGAAGATAACATTATCAAAAATGTGTTTTAAGACAAGAATGGGAAGTTAACAAAACAATAGAAGAGAATATAGTTTGTCCAAATGTAAACAACTTCCGGGTCTGTTGTGGTTCTGTCTGATTTCAACGTGTCCTACTGGAATTTGAGCAAATGAAAACTGCTGCTCAATGTTTAAACATTTTAGTGAATCAGTTTTTTTGTGTGCAGGCTCCCCAACCGCCCCGTGATCAACACGGCCATAGTGAGCGCCATAGTCCACAGCGAGAGCCCGCCCCTCCCTCCCACCCTGGACCCCCCCATCACCCTGGAGTACACCCTGCTTGAGACGGAGGAGAGGACCAAGCCTGTCTGCGTCTTTTGGAACCACTCCATCGCGTCAGTTGGATTTAACGCACACACGTTTTCGCACGCCCAGGAGTTTTCAGTATCTCAGAGTAAAAATGTTTGCGGATTAAAAAGTGCAGTGGTGTAAATCACGACATTTCTCTTGTCTATTGTGTTGGTGTTTAGGATCGCAGGGACAGGCGGCTGGTCTTCTAAAGGCTGCGAGGTGCTGAACAGAAACAACAGCCACATCAGCTGTCAGTGTAATCACCTGACCAGCTTCGCCGTGCTGATGGATATCTCCAAGAGAGAGGTACTCCCTTAGAGTGTTTGTCTTCGCTGATTCATTTAAAACATCCATCTAAGCTCACTTGGAACTGAAAGTTGCCTTCCTGACTCAATGTCTGAATCGCTCCCCCCCCCCGCAGCACGGCGACGTTCTCCCACTGAAGATCGTCACCTACACCACGGTGTCCGTCTCCCTCGCCCTTCTCCTCCTCACCTTCATCTTGTTGTGCCTCCTGCGCCGGCTCCGCTCCAACCTCCACGCCATCCACCGGAACCTGGTGGCGGCGCTCTTTTTCTCCGAGCTCGTCTTCCTGCTCGGCATCAACCAGACAGACAACCCGGTGAGTGCTGTTTTTTTGTGTTATGCATCTGCTGCATGTGATCATTGTATCTCGTCAAACGTAACCCCACAACCCTGTCAGATGAACTCACGTTACTCCCTCGTAAGCCACATCATGTTCCAGATACGATCTTTTGAAGTGATTTTAAATTGGGTGTTATTCAACACTAATAATTACACCAGAGTGGATATTGTTACAGTGATGTTTGCAAAGAATTTAACTGTCTTCTTTGGTGGTTTTCTCAAGTTTCTGCTTGTACCACCTGTATTGGCAGAAGCTGGAAACTTTTAAGTATTATCCTTCCATCACTTTTAGCATGTCAATTTTCAAATGTTTATTAAAAACATTCGGCAACACGAACGAAATTCAATAGCGCTCAAGTGTGACAGGTGACTCAGTCGATATATATCCTAAATCATAATTTCTATTTTTTGTTAAATTAGATTCCCTTACAATCTTCCAAAGCACCCGTGACACTCTGGTTGGATGTTTTAGGGATTTTACAGCCGTTGGCGTTGTTGTTGTTCGGTGACTTTAAGCAAACTCTGCAAGTTTTGCTCTGCTTATGACACAAAGTAAACAGAAATGATGTCCAGCCTCTGTGACAAAGGCTGAATTATGCACAAATCAATGGAAGAAGGTGACATTTATAAAGAATGTCATCCTGGGCATTTAGACAGACACAGCACAGAATGCAAATGCATATGATTCGCTTTGGGTTCCTGAAAAGTGCTTTATAAATTCAATATATTATTATTATTATTATTATTATTATTATTATTATTATTATTGCAGACACACACCAGTTAGTATTTCCCCTCTGCTTTCAGCTCGTCTCGCTCCCTTGTTTACTGTATTAAACTGCCAGGCATCCCACAATAATTAGTTTGGCCTGCAGGCATCCATCTAACGGCGCATTGACAGGCCTTAATGGGCCACGGCTTACCTGTGAGTCTCGTCTTTATTTGATAGATTATTTGTTTCGATAAGCAGATAATGACTGTTATATTGAGGAATGTGCTACCGGAGCCCTCTCCAAACATAACCTGATAAAACCAGTTGACTTTACAGAGTCCAGTCTAAACGTTGTTACTCGAAGCCTCTTAAATTAAAGAGCCATAGGCTGAGATACTGTTGAGTCTGAAGTCAGTCCAATGAACTATTTGTGGGAAGTTCATAATCTAGTTTGGAGTTCGGTTGGTCACGGTAAACGCCAGAAACACACACACACACACACACACACACACACACACACACACACACACACACAAGCACACACAGTTAGACATACAGTAAAGGATCAAACAGTGTGGGAAATTCTTTGAAGTCTGCTGACATAGACATTCGGACACACACACACACACACACACACACACCCACACACCTCCGTGGGCCAGTAGCGGAGACATGCTGTGACTGGTACCTGTCTCCCTGAAACAAGCCTTGGGGGTTGTAGACCTTGACAAAGGTTTTTCCCGAGACGACTCCTTAGTTTTCCCTTGATAAATCTCTCACATGTGAAAACATAATTAATCTGTTAATTGACAGGTAATCCCTCTTATTTCCTTTTTTAATGCAATGCGGGTTTGAAAAGCTCCTTAATGGGCCCTGGGGAGACACCGGGACACAGATTTAAACAGCGAACAAAAAAAAAAACAAGCATTTTAAGTTAGTGAAATTTGTCCAAATCTGATCATGACGAGGATGTGACAGTATCTCAATGGAGCATAATTATTGTTGCCATTTACTCACAGGTGACACAGTCTCGCTTTAAAAAAGACTGCTGTGTCAGCTCTGACTCGTCTGGCTAAACCAGATGTCGGCAGTCTCGCACAGAGACGTCAGAAGATGATCAGATCCGACTGTGAGTCCCGTAACACCGTGGTGGGTAGTAGCTGCCGACCCCCCCACAGCCGTCTGCCAGATGTAAGCTTTGGCTCGGACCATCACACCGGAGAAATCTGAGATTGAAGTCGAGTCAGATCAGATTGAACAACCTTATATCGCACACAATATTTCAGTGTTGCTACTTCGATGTGTTTTGCTTAGCTCATACGTCAAGAGACATAAAATTACAAACAAGATCACATGCAACTATTCAGGATTCAGATTCTTCCCATTCAGAGTGCTCTGAAAATCAAAGGAAAGAGCGAGGATCAATAACAATAACTTGTCCATTGAAATAAACTCATGTGCCCTGGAGCAAGATCAGCATAACATCTCAACATCCCTTCCACATTTGGATGAATCTGCAGGTCCTCATATTTGAAAATATTCTTAAGAATTAATTAAGAAAACAAAGATCATGAAATGTAACTAGGGGAGGTTCTGATGAAGCAGGCGTCCTCCTCTGATACAGTAACATTCAGATTTGACTGTTCCCTCTAACAATCTGTGCCGACCCTGACGATTAGCGACCGAGTCTGACCCCCAAACCAGGATGAAAGATTAGGAGCAAACTATGTTTACAGGGTTTCGGATAAGTTGCGGGAGTCTTGTCTTTTTTCTTGTACAATTGTTCTGACTCACAGTGTTTTGACTGGGATGCGGGGGAAGTTACACACTGACTAACCACATGCTGCGTTACCTGCACCTCTGTGAATTCATAGCAGCCAAGACTTCAGGGCAGTTTTGTTATGTCTTTATTTTACTTCTCTGAATTCACGAGTGCGTTTGTGTGCAGTGTACGTGCATGTCCTCCATCCAGTCATTAAGGGTGTGTGTGTGTGTGTGTGTGTGTGTGTGTATGTGTGTCAGAGCTGTGGAATGCTGTCAGTGTGTTCCCAGGGCCATCTGTAGTTTGATTTATAACCCTGTCAAGGTAGTTTCTCTCCCTCTCTCTCTCTCTCTCTCTCTCTTTATCTATCTATCTATCTATCTATCTATCTATCTATCTATCTATCTATCTATCTCTCTCTCTCTCTCTGTCTCAATTCAATTCAAATTTAAAGCAGCTTTATTGGCATTGGAAACGGAAGTTTAAATTGCCAAAGCAAGTGTGAATACAACAACAAAAATAAAATTAACAATGTACATGCAATCTCTTTCTCTCTCTCTCTCTCTCTCTCTCTCTCTCTCTCTCTCTCACACACTCACACACACACACACACACACCCACACACACACACACATACACACACACTCACACACTTTATCTCAACTGCTGGGACATTCCCTGACATACTGCATTCCTCTATTACTGCAAAAGACTTTGGAAAGAGGGAAGAAAGGAGGTATAGGAATGTGGGAATAGGTTGAATCATTACTGCATTACATAAGTGCCCCGTCTTGCATCTTTCTTTAAATCCAAATGTGGACTCGTACTTACAGATTTCCGCCTCTCTCTCCGTCTCATCTCCCAACAGTTTGTGTGCACAGTGATCGCCATCCTCCTCCATTACTTCTACATGTGCACCTTTGCCTGGATGTTCGTCGAAGGGCTGCACATCTACCGCATGTTGACTGAGCTACGCAACATCAACCATGGCCACATGAGGTTCTACTACGCCATAGGCTGGGGCATCCCGGCTATCATCACTGGTGAGGCACACGCACCCACACACACACGCTCAGACCTCTGTAATCCTCGTGGGAAAACTATTCAACAAGAGAGACAGACATATCACAGGCGAAACACAGTATGTTTCAATAAGAGGAAAGGGACACAAATTTTTCCCTATTTCTAATATAAGAAAAAACTGTAGATTGTGTTGTCTCATATCTACAATCAGTCCTCCGTTATCCACTACACATTTTACTTGCGTAACCCTTTTGATTAATGGATTGCGATGTACTGACAGACTTTGCTCGTATTGGATACCACAGGAGTTTACTTGATTGGGATTTGAATTGAGAGAGATGCAGAGCTAAACATGCAGAGATCCACATGGGACACATGTAGAGATACATGGTGAAGATGACAGTGCGAGCATTTGAATTGGAGGAAAAATTTGGGATTATCCAGGAATTGTCACGTTTTGTAATTTAATGCAGATTAAGTTTTAAAAAAAAAAAGGTATTTGGGTGTCTGCTTGCTTTCTGGCACCTACTCGCCAAAAACTGCAAGGAAGCAATAGTACAGTGACAAGGGAAGAAGAGCCATTGTGGAACAGAGAAAAACAAGTCATAAAAGCCAAATATTAATACTCTGTGTCTGTGTCTGTGTGTGTGCGTGTTTTTAGGTCTGGCAGTAGGTCTTGACCCTCAGGGATACGGGAACCCAGATTTCTGTTGGCTTTCCGTCCATGACACACTCATCTGGAGCTTCGCAGGACCCATCTTTGTCGTCGTCCTGGTATGTTAATGAATGAAATATAAGCACATAGATGACAGACACTTCAGATATTTGCACTGTGTGTATGAAATCACCACTGAATGAAACAGACTAACTTTCCTTACCCGCCCTGTAGGTGAACATAGTGATCTTCATCCTCTCTGCAAAGGCCTCCTGTGGTCGCAGGCAGAAGGCTATGGAGAAGTCGGGAGCTATGTACGTTTCGCTGTCACATACAACACACAACATCCCGATGTCTATCTTACGTTTTGTTTGAAAAAGCAGCAGAATGTTAAGTATTCATCTGCGTTGAGTCTCAGGATCTCATCATCTGTGCATGTTTCCCCCGGCAGCCCTGCACTTCGAATGGCCTTCCTCCTCTTGCTGCTCATCAGCGCTACCTGGATGCTCGGTCTGATGGCAGTGAACAGCAACGTGATGACTTTCCACTACCTTTTCGCACTCTTCAGTTGCCTTCAGGTAACACAGTGTTTACGCAGTAACCTCTTAAGACCTCTTCATAGAGAATCTGCTCACATTTTTTGTTATTGAAACACACGCTCATAAACTCATTCTTTTAAACTTTGCCAAACATGGCATTTGGCATCTGAAACATGTTATCTCCTTTCGCTTTCATCACAGGGAGTCTTCATCTTCTTCTTCCACGTGGTCTTCAACAAAGAGGTGAGGAACAACCTCAAGAACGTCTTGACAGGAAAGAAGAGCGTACCGGACGAGTCCAGCACCACGAGGGCGTCTTTGCTCACAGTGAGTGAACAAACACGTGCAAGTTCAATTTGTTGTGATGCTGCCGGTTCAAAAAAACAAGCTCAAACTTATTCCTCCATTCTCAGCGTTCCCTCAACTGCAACAACACGTACACAGAAGACGGGCCGCTGTACCGCTCGGGCATCGGAGAGTCCACTGTCTCCCTGGACAGTACGCTCAGGTCAGCTAAGAGCCGCAGCAGCTACCTGGCTTACACACTCAGGTACAACATGCTCACTGACTGCATGGCTGCTTTTACTAGACTGCTGCACGACAAGTGTGTGTGTGTGTGTGTGTGTGTGTGTGTGTGTATATCTGCGCATGTGTGCGTTTGTCTGGACCGGTTTAATTTTTCTCTATTGTCTTCCTTTCTTGTCACCCTCCCTGCATGTTCGCTGATGCATCAGATGTCTCACACATACTACACACCTCAAGCCCCTAATTTACACACAAACACAAACACACACCTGTCCGTATTCCAAGCCTTATCTAAAGCTGGGGATGAATTAAGTTGCTGAGTTTCTCTACATGTTTTAGGGTGTTGCTTTCTTTGCTTCCATACATGAATGCTGCCACATGACACCTGCACTTTGCAGTACTTGTGCATGCATGAAAGACCAAGCTGATCTTTGCCAGCGCATGATGCACGGCCTTGTTGCAAAACGCCACACGGACTTAAACATATTAACTCAGGCAAAGGAGACACCCAAACAAAGGAGCACCATACTTACTGTAGATGCATCCACACGGTTCATCCACACTGTAATGTTGTTATGTTATGCATTGTGTTGTTGAAGTGAACGTTTCATCACATGCAGACTAAAGAATGTATGCAAGAATGGTCAAATTAGATCAAACTGTCAGAGTGCAGTGAACTATTGTGCATACATTTGCGTAATGTTAACGTTTTAATTGTTAATGTTTCAGGTAATCTTAGTCAGGTATAGTTTAAGCTACGTACACCTTAGCTCGGTGCACCTTGCTAAAATTATAAAAGTAATTTGTTTTCCTCATGCAAAGTCTTGAGTGCTTGATTGTTTTCATTATAACAACTTGTTTTTAAATTTAGGGAAAAGTAAGAAAGTGTTTAAGATGTTGAAACCAAACTGTCATGTATATTCAGTACACAGCATAGTGTCAACTGCTTCATTAGTATTTTGGCATATGAGAGTTTGGCAGCTCTGCAAAAAGAAATTGGTCTAAATTATATATTTTTTTAATATATTAATAATAATAATAATAAATTTCATTTATATTTCATATATACATTTCATTGCTAAAAACAATCTCTAAGTGCTAATCTATATAAGAGCATGGTCTGTGATTTGAGACTGTAACCAGGCATATACTGTATGTTGTTTCTCAGATGTAGTTTTTCATGTATAAAATCTATAATTAAGTACATTATTTAAGCATCTTTAGCATAAATACATCAGTATTTCTTTCTTACTGTAACTATTAACTCCTAACAATTCCAACAAACAAAAAGTGTGTGTTGCATTAGTCCCAGTTAGGTCAGTCTGACCAAAGATAATGCAGTTTTACCCAGAGCTATAAATGTACCTGATGAAGCATTGTGTCTACTGTCCCAAGCCAGCGCTTTACTACTAGCAATATATTATTATTAGATCTACTCAATATCTGCAAAATCTATTTTGTATAGTTTCAAATGTTTCAAATTGTAAACTCATACCATCAGTGCAATACATCAAAAATGTAATATGTCATGCAGCTATAGACTGGTGTTACATTTATTATAAAATATGTTGTAGCAAAAAGTAAAAGGACGACCCTTTTACTTTTTTAATTGAAACATAGGTTATATTTGCCAAAAATCAAATAGATTTTTTATTAGCATCCATAAATATTCATCCCTCTCTTACTCTCTCAATTAGCATCGAGCACTAGAGCAACAGGACGGATAAAGCAGACATTTTGAGATGTGTCGCTCCCAGGATACGGGCGCTTTTCATCTCAGGCTAATCTCACCGATGCTGTCAGAGTATCACAGTCATGTTTTCATCGCAGCGGAGTGGTGTTACATGTACCTGGTGTTTCAAGGAGTTTTTTACAGAATCAGGTTTAGGTCTGACTGTGCGCCTCAACTCGTAAAGCTGTCATCTGGGTAACGCGAACTGACACTGGGGTCAATGAGAGCGAAACCGCCCGGGGGGCGAGCAATGTGGCGTGCTGCCTTCGTGAGACACACGTGGTTAGAGCGAGGGAAAATGTGAGAAGAGATACTGTAGAAGAGAGGAGCAGGAGACTGGGGAAAGGAAGGGAGATGGGACTGTACCTGTTGGAAGTGGGAGAGTCTAATTCAGCATTTAGATATCTTCCCAGAAGCTTCTCTCAGAACAGCCATCAGACAAGTCAGAGTCTCCGGTAGCATTTTTTCCCCTCCAGCCAACATCTCAATCCAGCCTGGGATAAACAGCTGCAGGAGGAGAGAAGGGGGGCTGAGGAACCTTTCTGACCTGTTTGAAATAAATGAAACATCAAATTAGGGAAGCTTAATATATTAAATATAAATAGATTAAAACAGATGATGATGCAGGTCAAATGATTTGAATCCATGTATCCATCAATGTTAGATGTTTTTGTTTTTTCCTGTCTATGATCAAGCAGGCAGTTTGATGACGTTCACCTGATGCAAGTAAACCAAATTTTTATTATTTGTTCCCGTCTTTACTGACGCCATCAAAAGAGACAAATGTTTTGTAATAAGAGATGTGTGATTATTCAAAAGTTGTCTCATAACTCAAGTCGGGGCTTGAATTAATAGTCTGCCACGCCGCACTTCCAGGTCTTTATCCCGCTAATCTCAATCTCTACTTTTTCCACTCCCGTATCTTTCCCACCTCCCTGTCCTTCCTTTCCCTTCCTGCCTGCTGTGTCTGTCTTTATCCACGAAAGGGAGGAGACAGGCCAGAAGCCCAGTGTCTCCTCGGGAACAGCTAAAGGACGCACAGACCTGGATGGACCTCTGTTCCACAGAAACGGCACCAAGGGAGACGGTGAGTTTTACCTTGGATTTTCCCACACGTTTGTACTGGGATAATAAGTCTCTGAGTCTCAACTAACTTCCCGTCCTCGCTCCCCCCCCCAGACTCTGACTCAGACAGTGAGCTGTCAGCGGACGAACACAGCTCCTCCTACGCCTCCTCCCACTCCTCCGACAGCGAGGACGATGACATCGACGTCAAGCCCAAATGGAACAACGAGAGGCAGCCCGTTCACAGCACACCTAAAGGTAGATGTGGGGTCCGACCAAGCCTAGAAGCCTTAAAGTACAGCACCAATATGAGTCAGCTGTACTTTAATGTCTCCATTAACTTCTTTATAATTCTACTCCACACGAAGAAAAATTGCATATGTTTGCACCACTACTTTAATATTTGTCTGCAACACACACTGTGAATATAATGAACTTTAAAAGAATGTTGTCTTTTCATAGAGTTAAAGACCTCTTTAACTCTATGGGGTCTAGGGGTCTTTTTTTTGCATTATTAGTACTTTCAATTAAAATACTTTCAATACACTTTTCTGATAGAACATTTGTTCTTTCACTTACTGTACATCTGTCTTGTACATGTAATGGGCCATTTTTAGCAGTGTTGTATTCTTACTTTGATTGAAGTTAAGTGTCTGAATACTTCATACAGCACAAGTGATGAGCTGTCACACACAATTCTAAAATAAAGACATTTTGAAATCTGCAACAAAAAAAACTACGAAAAAACTGGACTACAAGTATGGCTATAGAACATCTATATAACACTACTTCTCCTACAGAGCTGCTTAAACCATGTCTTGTTTCCCCCCTTCCTATCAGTGGATTCAGTGTCCAATCACATGAAGCCTTACTGGCCGGCAGACGCCACCACAGCCAGTGACAGCGAGGACCCCGGAGGGGCCCAGAGACTGAGGGTGGAGACCAAGGTCAACGTGGAGCTGCACGCAGAGAACAAGCTGAACCACACTGGAGAGAGGGAGTCGGACCAGGAGAGGGACCAGCAGACACTCAGCAATGCGAAAGACGCAGCGGCCCCTGGCCAACCCAACTGCAACAGCAACCATCACCCAGAGCAGAGAAAAAAAGGTACGAGAAAAGAACGTGAATGGTAATAAATCAAATCAATTAAATAATATGATTTGATTCACACTGGAACTCTTGTCCGACTTTAAGGCATCTTAAAGAACAAGATCACCTACCCTCCTCCGCTGACCGACAAGAACATGAAGAACCGCCTGAGGGAGAAGCTGAGCGACTACAACCCGCCCACCATCACCTCCCCTCCCCCCTACAACAACAACACCACCGCCTCGTCCCCGCTGCCTCCCTCCGTCAACATCATGACCCCGTCGTCCCGGCCGCCCTCGCTGGCCTCCAACGAGGGCGGTCGCCCCAGCGGCAACCACGACAACAGCTCCCTCATCAAGCCGCCCATCGCGGCGCGGCCGCAGATCCCCGGCGGCCCGCCGCCGGCGGCTGGCGGCTACCGGGAGACCAACGGTGGGGTGGCCATGCACTTGAAGTCAGGGACGGTCAACGGTGGCCACGAGTCTGACTCAGAGTAAGTAAGTCTTTCAGAGACTGCTGGTATGTAACCATGACGATGAGTTGACACCATTCTTTAGCCTAATAAAAACATCCACATTTTTTTCAGGCGAAAAATTACCTGGGAAATTGGTGAAATGTCAGCAGCCTCTTAAGAAATCGTATATAAGAAGTTTATAAGTGTTTTACCCTACTTCCTACTTCCTACATCCCTGTGTTCATGTTTACACTGCACGGTTTAATCTTTATCCCCCCCCCCCACCCTTTTCTTCTGTCAACAGTGGCAGTAACGAGACTTCGATCTGAAAACCCAGACCAGCCTGCCCTTGTGAAAGAAGGAGCGAGCGGGGGGGAAACCTGCTGGTTGGAGGAGAAAGCCAAGAGAGGGGAATCAGATGGGAGAAGAAAGTAGATTGAGGAGTTACTGAGGACAGGGTGAAATGAGGAAAAAAAAAAAGGTTGTTCCTCAGGCCTTATCTGTCCATCTGTCCCTCCTCCCGTGTGTCGTCCCCCCCCCCCCTCTCCGGAGAGCAGTATTAATCGCAGACTTAAAGACTTGCCTGGGACAAGAGAAGAAGCAGAGATATTGAAAAGATATGAAAAATAATAAAGGGAATACTTTGTCGGGACCGTACCATAAGAGAGAATGAAATGGAACCACGTGTGCCAAAACCACTAAAGTAAATGGGGACGGAGAGTCGCAAGATGGAATAATTCCCCCCCAGAATGCATTGCAAGCCCTCCAAAAGGATCATTGTTGTGAGGGGGGTCTGCGAAGGGGCAAAAGCCGGACAATACTTTGGGAACTTTTCTTCTTTCTCGTGGAGAATGTCAGACGTGTAATCACTGTGCGTAAACCACACGAGCCGGTACAGTCTCTTTTGTAGTCCGAGCGGATTTCACGGTCGACCACAGCGCTCCCCTCAGAGAGTTCTTCTCACGGACACTTCCAAGCCGGCGATGCCGAATGAAGCCATCACACACCAAGTGCTATTTTCTTCTTCTTCCTCCTCTTCTTCTTCTGAACTCAAAGAAAGGCGTCCCCAGCCTCTTGATCCAGTGCGTTTAGAGTGTAATTAATGTGTAGATATGGTTAAAGGTGAAGAAGAAATGATCTATTTTGTATTTCCGCTGTAGCGAGGACAAGTTTCTACACTTAAAAAAATGCGTTGCATCGGGGAATGTTTTCCTATTGTGAAAATCACTTGATATGCTGGTTTAATCGACCGAGAACAATTACCTGCGTGCCTTCAGGCCTCAATCCAGGACACACACACACACTCACCCACACATTTACTGTATTTGCCCGGACATGGATTTCAGGTGATGTAACACACATATACACATACATGTGTGTGGAGGGAGTTTTTCAGTTGGAGCACTATGAACCTGAAGCCTTTTCTTCCAGGGTCCGTCCTGCCGGTTTGTTCAACGCAACACACACATGTTCCTGCTTACCAAAGTCATGAAATACAGTAAATGTGCAGTGGGGTCGGTTCACTTTGAGCTCAGTTTCATTCCTAAATGGTAAAAAATGTAAAGCACATAATTAGAAGATGGATTTAATTTTTTTAGCATTTTTTTAAAATACAGAATTGATGTAAATTTACCCCTTTATACGAAAACAAATCTTTTTTCTTTACTGGATTTCTGAATCTGAATTCAAAGTGAAAACAACACCACCTCTGATACTTTTTTGCAGCTTTTATAAGACGACTCAAAAGTCCGGTTTACCACTGAACGCCTTAGTACTTTACAAACTGTACACCCTCAGTGTTTTGCCCTCGCGCTGTCCATGCTGCCGATGAACTTGTCCTTGTTGTTCTATTGATCCGAGACACTGGAAATGTTTTGTAACATAATGTATATTTATTTTTTATGGTTTTAAGACACTGGAAAGAAAAAAGATGATTGTGACTGTAAAATTAAAGACGCCATGATGACTTTTTAAAACCCGCGTGTCCTGGTCTTTTTGTGTGTCCTCAGATGGAAGGGACGAGTCGCAAGATGAAACTTAAGATACGGTTACGTCAAAACTTTCAGGTCACAGAAATTGTTATGCAATTACTTCAGAGTTGGGTTATCATGTGTGTCAAACAGGGGTTCATCCTGATGGACTGTGTTTGCCATGGAGACGTGTCCATACAAGGTAATGCGTAGGGAGAGAGCGGTCTTCCTGACTCCGTCCATCGTGTGCCACGTGATCAGTGCCTGGCAGAGAATCAGACAACTGAATGGACCTACAGTGTATAAGTCTGCATGTTGTTGTGTATCAAAGGTTTGCGGGAGGTTGTAGGTGCAGGAGTGTCTGACTCCGAGAACAATAGTCACTGCTGGTCCTGATGGTTTGCCTAACTTTGATCTGAGTGCGCGCGCACACACACACACACACACACACACACACACAGTTCTGCAGGAAACCTTGGATACATAAATACCTTGTCAACATTTATCAGCTTAGGTTAGGACTGAACTATTTTCTGGCAGAATTGACTCAACGACTTATAGAATATCGCTCATAAATAATGCGGTTTTTGATCCAACATTATGGTGCCCACCAGCCCCTCAGCAAGAAATACCTTTGTATGAGATGACTTCTTTTATATTTGCATAACTTCTGTGTACAGAACTGCTCCTCTCTCCTCATGTGAAATGTAGAAGATTTGACAGTTCAATATTATGATGACGACAAAATGAAAATGTAGTTTAAATTTGTTTAAACGTGAAAGAAGATACTCATTTGTCATATAGTTTCCTGCTCAACAGTCTATTCATCCTACTTCCACGTCTCTGAAGTCACAGCTGAGTCTTACACTAAACTCCCCCCTCCCACACACACACACACACACACACACACATTATTTACATTTTTTTCTGCGGCTCATCTCACTTTAAGACGGAGCCCTTTGGCCTGGCATTCCGAGGTAAGCCAACTACGCGCAGCACCCCTCGCTTTAATGTTTGTCCGTAGGAATTTTGTCTTGAGCCACATGGGACAGATTAGGGGAGATGCACTTAGGTGAAGGAGGATGAAAGAGCTGGGGAGAGTTTAAAGAAAGGCCACAAATTTTTGCTCAAACTGGGAGGGGAGATGCAAGTGAATTATAACACTCCAAGGCATGGAATCCCCCCACCCCTTTTTTTTTTTTGAATCAATATTTCTTAGTATGGGTAAGTTAGGTGCTCTCAGGTCATTGATGTTATGTGTTTTTTTTAAAGGTTTGATGCCATGTCAGGGCCTGGAAACGACACATCATGTGCCCAGTCCGTCACGAGCTGCTGTCACTGGGTATTGCCAAGAAAGTTATTGTAAGCGGGGCGGAGCGAAAGGTTAGACGAGAGGGTCAGGTTTCAGCAGCCCATTGGGCAGGTATAGTTGTTATGGCGACTGAAGCTATTCATCCCCTCCTTCAGGTGACTGACACAAGGTGCACATATGGAGTAAGGAGCTTCATATAAGTGAAAAATGATGGCAGGATTTGTTGCCACAGTGATGAAACGTGTTTGCGTCGCGCCTACGGGAGCTGCACTCCGTCTGCTATACTCCTGTCTTCTCTATTATCTTACATTATCCTACACTACACTGACTTCCATGATACCAGTAATAACTCTCTCTGTCAGGTGGTCCGCATGGCTCTGTGGAATGAAACCTGAGGAGTTGGGCAGGCAGCAGGAGCCGGCCCGGGAGCTCCGATCAGATCTGATCAGACTGACCCCGCGTCCTCCTCTTTATCTCTGCTCCATCACAGCAGGGCCCACTGAATAATTTAGGGCCACATGAGGGCCACAGTTGGCAGACTGCGCTGAGCAGGACCAGGCCGGAGGGAGGAGGGAGGAGGGAGGACGACTGTTACAAGTGCGCCATCTACTGCTGAGGAATGGGAAGTTGAAGTGTGCAAGAGTGTTCCCTGTGTATTCCAGTGTGTGTGCTGAGTGTTGCTGGGAGGAATAGGTACATTTCAAAAAGAAGAAACACAAAACGATTTCTCTTACATAACTGCTCATTGCTGCATTCTGGGTTTTTCTGTTGCTACAGCCTATAACAGGAATCACATTTTATAAGCTTGAACTAGATCACTATGCTCTGCTTCCTATGTGGCTGCTCCCTCTGGCCACACTTGGATCAGTGATGCAAGAGGCAGGCATTTTAGATTGCAAGGTGCCAAAGGCATCAAAAAAAAAAGGTTATCTCCTCAAACCCGTTGTGGGTGACCGTTTATCACAGACCTACACCATAAAAAAAAGTATGTACTGCAGGTGGCTCTCCATTTCCTTTAACGTCAAGCATAGGTTTTGGATAGGGTCAAGCTTCCAAATCAGGCGTAGCGAGTGGAAGGTCCTCAGAAAAATAAAGGAATTAGTCCAATTCAGACACCAGCTAAAATGAATGTCACATATGTCTTAAATATTCCATATATCCATCTGAAATGATGTGTTAAATGACATCAGCCATTTAAACCAAATGTGTTCGGCATCAAGCAGCCTCATCGTCCCCTTCCTCGCGATTGCTCCAGAATTGACTGGATGATTCTGCCTGTTGCATAAGACGTGTGGTTGTGCAACCCTGTTGGAAAAGAAAAAGAAATACTGGTTTGGGATTAGGGGGGTTTATCGCAGGGTTACTAAATTAGCGCAGCGGGAGGATAGTGCTTCAAAGACACGATGGCGCGGCTTCTCTACCCGCCAGTCGACGCACAACACTGCTGTGGGACATTTTCTAGAACCTTTGGACTCTAAATGTTGAAGGATATATGCAGAAAGTACACACGGACCGGGTAGGCATGACATTTGCCTACACAAATATGAAGCTAATCTGAACCACCGCCGGCTCCTAAAGCCACACAATGACGGTATAAGACACAGCTAGGTGTTTTTAAATGCAGAAAGCAAGTGGAAAAAGAAAAAGCTGGCAGCGCTTCCAAAGTCTGATCCGCTCACATGCAAACATAATTGAGTTCTCATGTACGCAACAGGACAACCAGGCCGAAAGGCCCAAGCGAGGACACTGATCCTCATCGGTAGTCTGACAGCAGGACATAGAACATACATGCGTCCCCGCAATCTCTGGTCCCATCTCAGGCGTCAGGAGCTCCGTCGACTCCTGTTTCTCTCTCAGTCACTTTATATCGCTTTCGCTCTCTTGTCCTTCAAACCCCTCTTCTTCTGCTCCTTTTTTTTGGTCTGTTTGACTCACTCACAGTGTCGGTGCAGTGGCATGAGGAACGTCAGAGGAGTCTGTTGACCGCAGACCACTCACTCCATCGCCATCGCTGGAGTAAGGGGGAGATAACCGGGACCCCGGCGAATAAGGACTTGGATTCTGCTGTTCTGACCGACGAGGCAACCATGCAGAGGCCAGTACTTCAAAAGCTTGCGTGTGTTGAGTTAAATTTATGAATATATACATCCAAAAATCACTTCAATATTCGAAAGATAAAACCATTTTGGCGCTGGTACCAATGTTTTATTCTTTACATCAACTATTTACCCAATAGGTGTCAGTATTTTACCTCCAGAATTCCATTTCTTGGAAGTGTGAAGAACACTTTAGTACAGGATTTAGATCATGGCAAAATAAAACCATAATCCTCAATTTCACCAGACCAAAAAAATATCCGTATACTTTCCTGAACTTAACTATGTAATTTGTAACATGGGAAAAACCTTATTTGTGTTTATTTTAAAGGAGGTTCCATGTAAAAAATAATCATTTGAATTGAAAACAGCAAAATTATTCAGAAGTAATACAGACGCAACCTTTAAAACTAAGGAGGAGGAGCAACAGGGCATTTTCAAATATGCATTCAAACATTATCCAGAGGCGGGGGTGCACCCTGGACAGGTCGCCAGCCTATCGCAGGGCCACATACAGAGACGGACAACCATTCACTCTCACATTCACACCTACGGTCAATGTAGAGTCTTCAATTTACCTAACCCCATTCTGCATGTCTTTGGACTGTGGGAGGAATATATATAGATATATATATCTATATATATTTAGATATATATAGATATATATATCTATATATATTCCTGATATATTCCTGATATATTCCTATATATCAAAGGTTTGCAGTACTAAATTCTGGGCCCTATACATGAGCAGTCTCTGTGGAATTACTCTTGAAGTACATAGTTCAGTCTCTCAACCAATTTATTCAGCCAATTATTTAAATTTATGTTATGACACTTAATACTTCGAAACCACTAATTTCAAACAAAAAAAATCACCTTTTAATTCCAGGCTTTCCAGGGGCCATTTTTTGGGTGGTTGGTATGAAGTGTTTTTTATTTTTTATCTTTATTTTTTTTTGTTATTACATTTTAATGAGGCCATTGTTTTGGCCACTTGTTACATAACACAGCGGCAGCAGCCACAGGGCGGTGGGTGGTAAGGAGAGGAGGGGGCGTCCGTGTGTGTGTGTGCCTGTGTGTGTGTGTGTGTGTCCTGTCGGAGGCGTCATCCGCCACCAACGGCCCCTTTAAGAGAGCGGACCCCCGCCCCCCCGGAACCTCCCCGAACACTGACGAAACGTCCTCGGCCCCGCTCCTCGGCCCGACTCGAGTCCTGCGAAATCAACAAGAGGCGACGGCGACGCTGGAATCCGCGAGCTCGGGGTTTAACGGTACTGCCCAGGAGCAGGAGGAGGAGCAGCAGCAGGAGGAGGAGGAGGAGGAGGAGGGACGCAACTGGTATTTTTTTTTTTGTTCTTCTTTCCTTCCCCCTTCCCACGTCGGTGTGACCGCCGGTCTGACCGCTCAGCACTCAGCAGCAGACGACGTGTGGTCGCCGGCCAGAGAGACGAGCGCGCACCGCGGGGATGGAGGCACCGAGCGAGCGGCTCTCGTCGTGAGACCGGCGCCACATTTGTCCGCGGAACGCGTCCCGAGCAGCAGGTGCACTGAAAGGATAACGCGGACCAAAGGCAATCTCAGTGTTCATGAAACTTTGCTACGATTTACGTGCTGGGTAAGACTACTTTATGTATTCCTCCATTTGCACCTCCCTCTCCTCCTCGGTGTCTTATATTAAGAGAGAAGAAGAAGAAGAAGAAGAAGAAGAAGAAGGTTAGGTGTCATCCGTCTATCGCGCGGTGCATTCGGGGTCATTCCAAAAGTGTGGATTATTTCATTTTCCACGTCGTGTCCTGCTCACGTTACAGATGAACATGTCCGACCATGTTCTTGAAACTGTTCAGTCGAGGCCCTAATTTCAGACTGCTGCCGAGCCGCTGCCTCCGCGATTGAGGTCTAACGGACTCGTCTGGGTGAACACAAGAGTGAGTGTCGTTCGGCCTAGCTAATCTCCAACTGTACCAGTGTGGGACGGAGCCGCGGACGTTCACGCCTGAACTGTGTCCGCCGTCGATGAATTCATGTTTGTAATTAGCTGTTTTCATTTGCAGTATGATTTTGTGTATTGTTAATCAACGGCAGAGCCTTAATAACTCAACCCCAGAATAGTGATGCACCTCGTTCAAGCGCTGGCGCGGTGTGTTCACGGACAGATAGAAGCCCCGACACCTGCGGTTTGAGAGTCCCCCTGTTCTGACAGGTGCTGTCAAACACCACTGAATTCCCCCCATTCATATTCATATTCATGGTGGAAGTGTGTGTGTGTGTGTGGGGGGGGGGGGGGGGGGGGGAGGGGGTGCACTGTAGCTGCTTTACAATCACAATTACACCTTTGACCCCCCCCACACACACACCCCCCTACCAGTACCATTGTCCAAATTGAGAGGCAGTTGTTGAGAAAGAATTGATTATTGATATGCTTTGTTTATATAACTGTATGGTGGAATGATAGCAGCGGGGAGTGCAAGGACAGCGTTGGAGGATTATAACAACAACAAAGTCTTTTCATAATCTCTCCAATGAAATTTGTATTCTTTTTCTCCAAACTCTGACTCCGGTTGTTGTTACTGTCCCCGCAAGGTGATATTAAGATTTGTGTCATTCAAAAACACAATGCACATGACTTGCTATGTCCAAAACACAATCCAAGGGGTAGTATTCAAAAGCTGCATTGACAGAGAAAAAACAAATAAAACCCTAAACTGGCCTGCCATATGTGACTTTTATTTTTGGTCCGCCAACAACAAGCCGCCCCAGAGGGGTTGCATTAGTGGGCCAGATAAAAGCCGGCGCATCCTTTCCTTCCTGTCCTTTTCTTTTATCGCTCCATTCTCCAAAATTTGTTGAGCGACTCCACTTGCACACGTTTCCTTGCCTTGCCCGTTTGGCCTTTAGACTACAAACAGAGCAGAAGTGGGTCTAATAGGTCTAATTAAAGTCCCATCAGATCGGCCCTCTCCTCCCTTCCTCCCTGCTCCGGCCCCGGGGCCGACATCAAACAAAAAGAAGCTGGCTCGACGAAAACATATTTACTATAACTTATGTGCATCAAGTGAGTAGGAATGTGGAGCCTCAGAAGTGACAGAGTATTTGGGCAGTTTGGCTGGAGAGGTGATACAATGTTGAACCATGGGGGCTGATTCAGTCATATTAATCTTTTTGTCCTTCCAAAATGACACCAGGCAGAGTGTACCACTAGACCCCCTGTCGTCCGTCACCTCAGTCTGAGTGCATGTCTGATTGATCTGACGAGCTCAGAGTCTGTTGACAGATGTCTTAAGGTCGTCACGTTGACCTCTCTTTCTCTCTCTGTTTCTGTCAGCGTCTGATGAAACTTATTGGAGTTTAGTTTTGCTACACTGAGCCTCGTTTAAACGCCGTGGACGACTTTGATGACGATTATGATGATGATGATACATGGTTTTATGTAGCACATTTGCGTGAGAGGCACCTGTGGAAGGAAACAAGGTTTGCAGCCGTTACCCGGACGGAAACACAACACAGTGGCATTTCCCCCGAACAAGTTAGTTATTGTCAAACTTTCTGTTCTTGTGAAATGCGAGCCTACTGCCTAATGTCCCAGAAAATGCACTTGCATAGAAAGTGGCCCACTTGTGTGAGTGCAGTAGCCTCTATTGTGCTCAACAGTATGTGCCTGTTTGAGTGCATCCTTCGCGCCCCTCCTGGTCTATCATGCATGGCTGATGGGCAACAGTGAATAGGATGTCGAGATACAAAGAGCCACTCCCACCTCATGTGGTACACGCCGTGCCAGCATCCTCTTAAACACGAGGATGTCCAGGGGTGACGGATGAGAGAACGAATTGATACTGTGATGATGATAATGACTTACCGAAAAGAAGTTGATGATTTTGTTATGGTAAGTCACTAACAAGGATGTATGTCTGAAAGTATGGCATTAGGTTTGCCCGTGATCTGTGTAGTGTGATAATATTATCTTGCATTGTATGTGGAGTAATTGTAAACAACAGGGAGAGTCTTAAATTAATGTTTCTTTAAGATTATATAATCCTTAATATTACAGTTGTTTTGGTAAAATGCACAATCACATTTGATGAATGTTTGCGGTTGCATTTCTTACATTCTTGCGTGTACATTGCGTTTACTTCGGTTTAACAATATAATCTCCCCCGTGTTTTTGCTAGCTTAACTATTTAGTGTATGTTTACACACATCTCTTCAGTTTAACTGTGAGGCTGATACCAGTGAGATACAATCATGCTTGATCACATCAGAGCATTGTTTTCCGGCGTGGAGGTAGTTTAAACTGAGCAGCGCACGCTGCCACTAACAGCGTGCGCTGTTGAGATACAGGGATATAGGGTAAAAGGCATCAGACTCCTTCTAACGCCCCGAGATCGACCGAAGGACTGTGATTGGCTGCTTCTGTGAGTGTGACCTGTTTGACCAAGAGTAACCTCCAGATACTACAGGTCATTAGCAGAAGATTACGCAGACAGACATAAGCACACTCACACTCACAAGCGGACACGCACATACACCCACACACACACACCGATCACAAACCCCCCCCCCCCCCCCACACACACACTCACCCGGTTATGTACAAACACTATCCCGAGTGTGTGTGGCTAGTTTACATTGGCATTTTGTGTAGTATGCACGTGTGTGTATTTGTGTGTGTGCATATTTCTTTGCCTCTCTCTCTTGTTATATGTTAGGAGAGCACCCGCCTGGTGTGAGCAGGAACTCATGATTAGGTAAAGGAGGATGGAGGTGTCTCTGTGCTCATACACAGCCGAGCAAATGACTCATGAGGGCCGTTTGTGTGTGTGTTCCCACAGCAACATACTCAGTGATCAGACCTTGAGCTAAAGCCCCTTTCTTCCTCCTCATCTTCTTCCTCCTCCTCCTGTTCTCTTTTTTGTTCATCTTTTCAAGAAACTTTGGCTGAAACTGCCTCTGAACTGGAGAAAGAAATCCTGTACTAATACTAGCACTTGCTTACAGACTTTCAATGGAACTCTGAATGAATATTTCCATTTCTAAAGTTGATTTTGAATGAGTATGCATATGTGCATCTGATGCTTTCATTTGTCGTTGTTGTTATGGCTAGGTTTGACAGCGGGGTTACCATAAGTTGTTTGGGTTGACAATTGGCTGTTGACCGCAGCAGGCTGTGATTCTATTCTATTACGATAACAGATTTCACTGTTGCATGATGGGAACGAGGGGAGGTAAGTGTTTATTAACCTGCCATTCACCATGTTTCCACTCAACCCCCCTCAGGGAGGAAAGATCAACCCACTAGGCACCTCTGTAATTTACACTTATCTGTGTCCATGTTGGTGGGTTGTGTTCAAATGGAAATACAATATATGTTTCTTAAACCTTTTGCTGCCTTCACGCCGTGTTTGTCTACAACAACTCAGTCCCTTTTATTAAGGATGTGTGGAGAGATGGAAGGAAAGAGGAATCGAGGAAACCAGTATTAGAAATATTTTTTAAATGTTTTTTTTTGTCCGCATTTATTGATGGATGTTTTTAGGGAGAAGACAATTATGTAAACACAATAAAAATGCAAAAGCAAATTATAATGGACATGTTTTGGTGTTATACTTTTTGTGGCTGTTGTTTTTTCTAAAACAAAATGATTGGAAAACTCCAGCAAACAACTTGGTGGACCTAACCAAACAGTTTTTTCTTGCATGGGCTGTGGTCAGTTCTTTGTAAAAAAACATTCCTAAATCTTAATTTTTTACCTCCATTAAGACATCCCAAAACCAGTGGTGATGTTTTTATTGGAACACCCCGTCCCAGACCCAAACACACCCAGTCGACTATTGTACGCCAAAAAAACAGAAGAAAAAAACAAAAGTAAAAGATCAAAACTTCACATCTGAAAAGCTGCTGGAGCCGTAAAAATCCAGATCATAATCACTCACAGGACGTTAGGAGACAGAATAAGGACCTTGGAATTTCCTTTGGGATGTCTGATGAGATGAATTTTCTTTGGTCCTGTTGGAATTGCTTGAATAATGGAAGTGAGTGGGACAGTGACTTTATTTTCATGAATTGATTCAGCCTAAACATTTTAATGAATGTGAAGTTATTGAGAAAACAATGCCTAGTGTGGGTGTGTGTATTTAGACAGCCGAGTTACCACACAACAGTTTCTTGAGTTCTTCGAAATTGAGTGAATCAGCAGTCAGACAACAAGCCTGTCAACCAGTCTTCTTATCAGTAAGTTACTCACAAGAAAACAGTCTGTCATCTCATCAGTCAGATAACTTTCTCGGCCGCGTGGCGGCTTGTTGTCCAGTCAGGCAGATTAAGCAATCTCTTGAGGATTACAACCCGAAGAAACTACACTTAATCCCTGCCCAAATGACAAATGGCAGCAGTCAAAAAACAACGCAGTCATGTTTACCAGACCTTTCCCGCGGTCAGCTGCTTGAAAGCATGATGGATTGTTGTGAAAAAATTTTTGACACGCCGCGTTCATCCGAATCAGGGAAGACCCGGCAGAGGAGGTGTTCTATAGGCGAATCTCGCTTTCATCCAGTCAGCACTTTTCATTCAGAGAAAAGCCTTAACGGATGTGTTCTAAATAATAGATAGATAGATTAATTTATTTTACAGTTATTTGAAATGTGAGGCTAATCTTGATCCCTGCCAGACTTCCCATGTTTTGTCTAACCTCTCATCTTCCATCTCTGAACCATGTTCGCTCTCTGTACTACGGTGGTTAACGAAACACTTCATAATGAAATGAATTGATACAAGATAGTTTGCACGTCTCCGGTTCTCAGTTGGTTAGCTGGTTAGCTGTGAGAGAATTGCCAGATCGTTGGTGTGTGTGTGTGTGTGTGTGTGTGTGTGTGTGTGTGTGTGTGTGTGTGTGTGTGTGTGTGTGTGTGTGTGTGTGTGTGTGTGTGTGTGTGTGTGTGTGTGTGTGTGTGTGTGTGTGTGTGTGTGTGTGTGTGTGTGTGTGTGTGCCATATACACTAGTCAGTAGTAACGTTGTCAACCATAACGTGCATAGACAAGCTCTGACTGCAGTATAGTAATTACTGACAGGCTGTTGCTGAATGGAAAGGAAGTCAAACTGGCCTGGATCTAAGGGAGCGAGGTAACCCCCAATCAATGCCCGGGTGAGTCGCAAAGGAATTGGATTAGATGATTGATTGATTGGATTGAACGCCACAGAGACATTTTACCAGCGAAAACACTGATAAGCTGCCAGCAATGTACCGCCACATGCTTTCTGACTCACTTACCAGTAATCCGTCTTTACTGTTTTGTGTTTCTGGTGACATCAAAGTAGGTTTGCTTAAACAATCTGCCAAATGTGTGGACTGACGTACTTTTTCTGTCATTTAGCGAGTGGGGCAGGTGCTAATTTCGTTTACCACAAGTCGGTGGCAGTCGTGAACTGGTCGCAGTGAGGAGACATGGCAGAATATTTGCCAGTAACACTTAAGCACCTGTTGTGGTTTAAAATATTTCAATGCTTATCATGATTTATAGCACTCTTGTACTGTAATGCTCACTTTTTGTGCGCATTCATTTATGAAACTTGTCTATATTCTGTCTCTATCGGTGGGATTTATTTTAACTGCAGTCTCAAGCATCTGCTGCTTTGTCCAGAGGAAACGGTCCTCTGTGGCTCCATGTGTGATGACACAAACAGCCTCCCCGATCTATCTGTCATCATTACATCACGGCTTTTCAACACGTAAAAAAACAACAACCGTTAAGCTTTGCACAGCCTGTCGCCAGCCCTGCAACTGGTCCTGCTCTGAAAATCTAATTCGGAAAGCGAGGTCTGCAGATCGGCTGCTATCAACTGTTTGGCGGAGGAGTGAAAGGATGTGGTTATCATGGGCCTAACATGGTTACTGGTTCCATGTTCCTGTGCAGGCCGAACGTGAGAGCAAATCACAAGCACTGACGAGGTTAGGGCATCGATAGCATCGACGGTTCGAGGCAAGTTTTATTTGTGTAGCGCATTTCAACAGCGAGGCGATTCAAAGTGCATTAAAGAAGAAGACAAAAACATCCTAAACCATTAGATATTAGAGAATTACAAAATAAACAGAAATAATTAGACGTACAAAAGTAAAAGGCAGTGGAAGAAGAGGGTAGACTTGCAGTTCTCTTGCAGCAGAAAGAAAATATCCCTGTAGCTCCTGTATACCAATTGTCTTCATTTGTCACTGCAGGGTTGCCGTCCGCCATGTTAAGGTAAAGCCCAGGTGCGCGGTGTTGACCATGCTAAAGCGCCTGGACAAGATCCGCTTCCGAGGCCCCAGGACGAGGGACGACTTTCCGGACCTGGCGGAGTCGCCGCCCGCCTCCGACAACGAATGTAGCGACGACGTGCAGCCGAAGCCCAAGGCGGTTCTGCGAGACACGGAGGAGCTCCTGCGAGACCCTGTGAGTGCTCACCGTGCATGATGTATATGAACGTCTGTGGGTGTGTGTGTGTGTGTGTGTGTTTTGGGTGTGGGCTTTTGAGCTACGGCCATATTCGCGGTTGATCACGTTTGAGGGAGGAAGTAGAAAGTGATTTTCTTTCATTTCCTCTTCTTTCTTTTGCTTCTCATGATCTTTTTCTCTGTCATTTTATGTTTCTTTATGTCCTTCCCTTAATCCTCTGCCTTTCTGTTTGTCTTTAGTTCTGTCACTCCCCCTCTTTATATCTCTGTCTCGGTTATTTATCATGCTTACTAGGTAAGTGATAACATATTTTTGTCAAAGAGCTGAGACTGGCCTGGACAAGCACACCCGATTGGTTTTAAAAAATGATTATTCCTTCTGTAAAAGATTATCTGACCTCAGCATGACTCCAACATCATTTCCGTAACTAGTATGGTGTTTTTAAATCGAAGCTCGATTTCCCCTCCTTACACTTTGTGCCACTGAGCTGAACTGTAGAGGAGCACGATGGACGGAGGGACTTGTTATGATGAAGAAAAATGGACGAGATTACAGTGATAAAGATTTTTTCCAACGGTGGACACAGAATAGAGACGACGGCCGGCGGCGGACGTGAGCAGAAATAGCAGCGGCGAGATGAGCCGATATTGTACGGCAGGAGGATGGAAATGAAAAATTGAAGGAGGGAACAGATTAAAGCAGAAAAAGTGATAAAGTGGACTAGGGGACATAAATGTAGCCTCAGAAAAAAGGAGCAGATCGAAAGGATGGAGAGGAAATGGTGAGAAAAAAAACCAGATAATGTTTTCAGATATTTCATCCTCCCACGCTAGATACTATTCATATTTCATGAAATCTGCAGCTCTCTCTCACGACTTGAAGTCAGCGGCACTGTCGATGGGAAGATACCAGAGTTAAAAACACTGGATCAGTCGCTCGATCGTACCATTTAAGGATCGAATGCCCCCCGGGGCGTCTTCTTCATCTTCATCTCCTCTTTTTCATCGTTCCTCCTCAAATAGACGACTGATTTAACTTTTGGGTGTGTGTGTGTGTGTGTGTGTCTGTGGGTCTTTCCTGCATCCCAAGGCCCGTTGTCAAATCAGTGGTACTACACAAAAAAAACTTTCAACCACAAAGGGCCTCGCGAAAAAAATTATCTGTGGCATGTGAGTTCTGTCCAAGGGAGTAGCCTGGATTGTGAGCTGGAGTTTTTGTTTGTCTGTGTGTGCAGTGCACTGGTGTTTGTGTGCATGATTACCAGCCCACCGGAGGAAACATCGCCCACATCACGGCAGTGATGAGTCACACACTGAAGCCCCAAAATAAACCAAGCTATCTGTGATACACACACACACACACACACACACACACACACACACACACACACACACACACACACACACACACACACACACACACACACACACACACACACACACACACACACACACACACGTGCACACAGACAAACACACATAGCATGCAGTTGCATTCAGTATCCAAGAGCTGCCGCTGCTTGATGGAAATCTCATCTTCCCTGCATAGTGCCCTTCATAGGTCCCCTCTGTTCCTTCGTGGTAGTTGCAGGGGCCCTTCACAGGCCCACCCATGCTAATACGATCCCTCCAGCCCCATGAACTGGGTCCTAACCTCAACTTCATTACCTCATCTGTTTATGAAGAGGACAGCGTGTGCCCTTGGGCTGCAAGAATACACAAACTGAGACTTTATGACACTTTCCCGTGTTATCCATACTAAATAGGTAGAATGTCACCAAGCAGATGGCGTTCAGTCCTTGAACAAACGACATGCATGTGACCTGCCTCACTTTGACTAGATCAAATGGCTCCCCCCGCCGCACCTGTCATACTTTGTTCCGTTGCATCCATTATCCATCCATGAATAACAATCGCATAATGGATAAATGTATGTACGGGAAAAAAAATACACACACCCATTTTAATTCCCTCTGTTGCACCGTCAGCCGTATCAGACAGTCGAGTCAAGTCATCGCAGGGTTAACAGGAAGTCGGGTTGGGTAAAGAGGAGGGTGCCATGGTTTCACAGGGGAGGGGGGGAAGTGTATGTATAATCAAGCTTATTGAACAGAAGCACAAACGAATAGTGACAGACTGAGTGCTTTGTTAATTTTGCTTTGGATCAAGTAAATTCAGAGGAGAGACTGAGAAGACACTTTCAGAAAGAATTTCTTCTCGGGGGGGATCGTGGCTTAATTTGATTCACATCCCTGTTGCAGAAAATGCATTCACCTCTATCCTACACCAGACAGTCCCTGGAGTTTTACAGCAGCGGTGGGACAGCAGCTCATTCCTCTGCTCGCATCAGCCTCGCTCTTGAAAAAGGAGGGGGCACACAATAATTAATCGGCCGATAATCGCCCAGGTTGACGTCAGGGCTTGACCTACTTTGGGCGACCGGGCAATCCGACCGATTATTAACGTAGACGCACGAAGGTGTGCCGATTTGACACTTTTCAAAAACGGAACGCTGTCAAAATTCAACAGCAGAGCTCCTGATGCTGATTGCTCGTAATGCAGCAACCGTTCTTTTCACTCCCGCCGTCTGCTTTCGCCTGCTCCTCCACATCCTCTCCATCTTTGTCTTGTTCTACCTCTTTCGCTTCCTCTCTCTCCCTTTTTATCCACGTCTCCATTTAATTCCCATAACCTCCGTAGATGTCCCTTTTCTCTTTATCCAAGACACACTCCTTGAAGAGAATCTCCTTCGTTTCTCTTAGAAGTGTTTCTTTAATCAGGGACACTCTCCATCTCTGTGTCTCCCCACCCGGCTGTTAGATTCTGTCTCTCTCTCTCTCCTGCCCGCTCTCTTGCAGTGAGCCCATCAACTAAAGACATTGCAGTTTGTAGACGAGACACACACACACACACACACACACACACACACACAAAACATGCTGGTTGCTGCTGTTTGGGAGAAGCTGCTGCAGTGTGTGCGTGCGTGCGTGCGTGAGTGTGAGTCTCTTAAAGGAGCCTCGCCATGGTGGAGCATCGATGCTCAGCCTGCAGAGCTCATCTTCCTGCGAACACAGCCATCTCTCCTCCTGCTCTTCTTCCTCATTCCTCCTCTCTCCATCGTGCACTCGCCCCTCACACCTTTCTCCCTCATTCTCCTCCTCTCTGTCTGACACAGGTGGCGTCTCTCAGTCATTGCCGTTCGCCCTGTTCACACACATTTTGTGTTGCTAGTTGTGTTAGTGTCCGTGTGTGAAAGCCCTTAATCAGAGGTGTGTGTGAGTCATCAGCGCTGCTTTTTGAAGAGGGGGGAATATCCTCTTTTTCGCCCTTCTCCTCCTCCTCCTCCTTTCTCCTCTCTCCTGCTGGACTTAAACCGGGAGGAAACATTTCTGTGAGTCATGCGCCAGGCTTAACTGTGTGTGTGTGTGTGTGTGTGTGTGTGTGTTAGCTCATATGGGATATCCCTGCTAGTACTTGTAATTCTAAAACCAAACACATTCTTTTCTTTTTTTCTCTGCTTGTGAATGTGTGCATGGATCCATGTTTGTGTGTGTGTGTGTGTGTGTGTGTTTGTGTGTGTGCGCTCGCGCACAGGCGGGTTCAGGGTCTCCCACCATGGCTGCGGCCATCCAGGAGTTCCAGAGATCGGAGTCAGATCGACTAAATGAAGTCAAAGGTCACTTGGAAATTGCCTTACTGGAGAAACATTTCCTACGTGAGTACACACACACACACACACACACACACACACACACACACACACACACACACACACACACACACACACACACACACACACACACACACACACACAGACCAAATGTTTGCTGGGAGCCCACTCGCCTTTCAGTAAGAAGTTATCATGAGTCTGTCGTCCAGCGGTCAGAGTTACAGTTTGCTATTTGTGATTTCCCACAGGGAACCACTTAACTCCGTTGAAAGACAGAATTTCTCTATGTTAGTACCTAGAGAGATGCCCCGATCCTGTGGCATTTAGCTCCCTCCAACACACAACGTGTATGGTGAGATTGTTTGCAGCAGCAAAGGCAGGAAAGCAACAGAACACGGAAACAGTTTACGTTGTAACCGTGACGCTGTGTTGTGGAGATTCTGCCTCTTTCAAACAGTTTCTTATCTCAAGCTCCTTTTGGTGAACGCAGTGATGCGAGGATCTTGTTAAACTCAGTTGTGGCTGAAAGGAAACAAATCTATGCTTGAAATGCTGGCACTCACTGATGTCTATCTGATGACTATCAAACTATGAGCGTCTCATGATGCCATGCCTGCTTTGTGGTTTCACAATCTTGCAGGAGGGTTTTTTTTTTTTGTTCATCACTCTCGTTTGCCGCGTGAACTCTGACCCACTGGCTGTTTATCACGACCCTGATGCTTTATAATCACCCCATGAAGCATGAAGACATGTTTTGCACAACTCAAATTTGAATAATATCCAGTTGAATCTGTGCGCAGTACTTTGTACTAGTGCTCGCTTGTACTAGGACCATCAGGAAGTCAACACACAAAGCTGTGTGGACCTCTTATCTAATCCGATGTTTAGAATTGGCAATGAGGACGCTAACATCCTGTTTTGGTAACCACAGGTTAGCGACCCTTAATTTTCAGAGGGGGAGTCGATGGAAACGAGCTGATGCCGAGCTAATGTTTATCAATTTAACATGCTTCACCAGAGGGACGCGCTGTGTCGGGCCGTCTGCGAAGCAAGTGTGTCCTCAATTACCCTACAAGCTTTCTACTTATTTATTCATCTGTTGATTCTCCCGCGCGTATCCGTATGATATTAATGTCTACAGGGAAGTTAATCGCAAAGTAATCATGGCAACATATTAAAATATAGTGCCAAACATAATATTACACCCATTATCACACCCACAGGAACATTTCCGGGACATTCTGTGGCATCTGGTTAGAGCATGCAGGAGGCAGGACATCAATCATCATCATCCACACTGCTCACTTTCCTTCTGTGTTCCCACGTGGGACATTTTTACGTACATTTTACAAGGGGACCTGCAGGAATAGTTCGGGGAAAATGTCCGGATTTCAGTGCATGTCTGAAAGCGGAGATGGTCAGAAAGGCCTGACAGACGGATGAGCGCATTGTCGATTTTCTAACTTTAAATGATTTGTTTGAAATCAGAAAATAAAAATAAGGAATAGCACCACCCTGAGTGCTGTGTTCAAATAAGGCTGGTGCTTTTTTTCACGTTGCTTCACTCGTGCGATTTTGGCCGCAGGATCATGCACAACCCGCGTGTTCTTCCCTCCACTTTACCCATAAACCTCCTCTGAACAAACGCACACACACGTAAACACAACACGTCACACTAATTCAAATATTTCAACTCGAGAGAGTGAGGGAATGACGTGAATTGTGAGCCAATCGTGCCGCGTCTCTGCATTGACTTTGTATGTAATCTCATTATGGAATTATTCGCCTGACGTTTGTTGTGAACGCACAATTATCCTTAAACTTGCTGGCCCACTTCCAATTTTGACATGAAGCTTTCTACTCAATCTCATGTCCGGTCTTCAGGCCAACCAATGCACAGTTTGATTGATTAGCATCCCACTCCGATTTAACACCAGGACCGGCACTGTTAAATCAACAGTATCCACCTGAATCACTCCTCCACGTGGCTCATAAACCATTAGAACATCCTGAGCTCTTTGCCAGTACCACCTGAAGACAGCTGAAATTGAACCCAACTACGGATCCTAATCTCAAGAAAGAACTTAAGAGTCATACGCATGGTGCAGTATCCTCTAACAAAGTGAGGGCACAACTCGAAAACAGTTCTGAAACAGAGGCTTTCTTCACAGTGACAGAGATAAACCGAGGGTCAAAGATGTGATGGATTATCTGTATACATCCGGGCCGTCGGAGCAATGAATGGGCGATGCAGAGGCAGGGAGGGGGAAACTGTACACCCCCCTCAACTCACACACATTTCCATTCCGTGTCGAACGAGGTGTTTCCAGGGCTTGTCCTGTGCCTGTGCAGCACGTTGTCAGTCGCGTGGTGTGCAGAGAGCATGTTTGTGTGTGTGTGTGTGTGTGTGTGTGTGTGTGTGTGTGTGTGTGTGTGTGTGTGTGTGTGTGTGTGTGTGTGTGTGTGTGTGTGTGTGTGTGTGTGTGTGTGTGTGTGTGTGTGTGTGTGTGTGTGTGTGTGTGTGTGTGTGTGTGTGTGTGTGTGTGTGTGTGAGAAAGAGAATACCTCAGGCTATGTCCTCCCCCATAATGCCTGCGCCTGAGTTAAAAGGGCTGAATCCATTGTCACAGTGTCAGGCGGCAAGCTAGATGCAACCTTCCTTCCTTCCCTTCTGTTTGCCCTTTCCTTGCCTCCTCCTGTCTTGCTTCCCTCCCTCCCTCCCTCCTTGTCTTTTAAAGAATTCCTCCAGGGCTCTCTTTGCCTTTCTCCTCCACATCCCGCTGAGCTGCTCTTTCAGATTTCTGCTCCCGCCATTCTGTCTCGTCTTCATTTCTGGATCAGCCTCAGCTCTCTCAATTACCCTCTTCTCTCTCTCTCTCTCTCTCTCTCTCTCCTTTCTCCTTGATTTGATTTCCCTTTCCCTTTTTACGCTGCCTCTAGTTCAGACACAAGCAGTATCCTGAGTTTCCTCTAAGATCTGACAAAGACACGTCATCTTAGCTTTACCTAAGATGGCAGCCACTTTCATTGCATTTTCTAAGGGGAGGAACCGTCATATGTGTTGCCTTCTGTTGTTGATTGGGAAAAGTTAGTAGTACCTCTAGGTAATGGTTTTTTTTTTTTTTTTCCCCCCTCTCGTTTCACATTACCTCAGGTTCTTTGTGCTTCGTCCTGACCATCTAATTTTCTGGTTATCTATTTCTCTCACGCCTCTCAATCTCCGGACCTGTCTCTGGCCTGTGCAATCGTACTTCGGGGAACACTGAAGCATGAGAATCCATTAGCACCTAATGGGAGTCCTAAGCTCCCCGCACTGCACTCTAGTTATTGTGAATTCTATTTCTGCCATTTTTCCTGTGCACTGACACTGGGCTTTGTGCAGTCATCATGTCAGAGAACCACGAGCGTGTGCGTGTTTGTGTGATTCCTCGCACAGTACAGCCACCTTTAGTAAGACCTACAAAAGTGTGCGTCCGTCATGTTCTCAGTAGAGAACCGACGAAACACGGGCTTAAACACTTGTATACAGTTTGTCATTAGCTGGAGCTAATGAGATTATCGAGGTGACACAAAAGACTCCTTGTGGCAAAATGTTATGAGTGTATGTGTTGTGTAAAAGCTTTACTGATACTATAGGAAACACACAACATACCATTATAGGAAAGGTCTCCTTTGCAGATTGCACAAAGGATGTGATGTTGTTCTGGTTTATTTCAGCCTGTAATATTTACCGCAGACGTGGCTGTTGTAGCTGTATGGGTTGTGCAAACTCTGCCTCGCCACTTAAGGATCCTGGGAAACAAGCACTTCCACAAAACATGTAGATAAACATGTTGTTGTTTTTTTTACACAAAGTATTTCAACCTCTGAGGATGAAAGTATACACAGAAAGTAGCCATCTAGATTATGGCCATTATGCTAATTTATACAGATCTACCTTTCGGCCAAATGACCCTGCGTAACACCATAGTGGGTCCGGGAACATAACCAGATGCTCGTGATTATTGCTGCTGAGACAAACATTGTGGTCTCTCACATGACGTTACATGTGTTGTGGTTGTTTTTTTGTTTTGTTTTTTGGTTTATCATCTTGTGATATCTGATCGTACCTGACCGTCCTTTTATTTCCTTTGCTGTTTTCTGAATGAGGATCACAGTGGAAAAGAAAACAACTCATCATTTCAAACCCCATTGTGTTGGTTTTATGTTCATTTCTCTAATGGCGTATCAACATTTAACCCAGAGAAATGATTTGGGCTTCTTGGATTTCACAGAGTGAACTGAGTGTAGGCGTTTCTCTCTCTCTCTCAATTTCTCCCTGTCTCTCTCGTTCTCCCTCCCTGGGACTTCTTTGTTTCAGCTGCCTAAAATAAAGCTGGGGCCCACGCATACGCTAAAACAAACACACTGCTTAAGTGTATTGTCTCCTATACTTCACAGGAGGCGTGACTTTCCATGCCATATGGCGTGTGTGTCACAGCTAGCTTTTGTTGTGATTGACCCATGCTATTCTTAAGGTACTTAATTGGTTAATTTGTAACCATGTTTCCGAACTTGAGATCACATCGAAACAGAAGCCTAACACACACACACACACACACACACACACACACACACACACACACACACACACACACACACACACCACATATACAGTGGGGGTCGCGATGCCCTTCTGCTGTGCTCCCTTCCTTCCTTTCTTCTCTTTTTCCTCTTCCCTTCTCTATCCTCTCCAGGTCCTCACTCATTCCCTTTCCTCTCATCTATTCCCCTCTGTCATATTTTTTCATCTCCCTGAGTGATGTGTATGCTCACACACCCCACAACAGACCAATGTCGTTAGTTTAAAGGGCCAGCAGTGGCTGCTCTTTCTCTTTATGTTTATCATCATTATGAATTAATGCGTAAGTGTAGATATTCATTCTCGTTCTCGCTCTCTATCTTAGTGTTTTGTGATGTTGCTTGGTAGAGCTGTGTGCAGTGCTCTTTGGCTTCTGTCAATCTCTCTCTCTCTCTGTCTCTCTCTCTCTCTCTCTCTCACCCAAAAACGTTACCGTCATACTGACCAATTGGCAGGACCGGGAGAAATCCCACCACGTGTTGGTTGCTAGTTAAAACATCCACAAAGTTTTCTACTGTCTTCAGAAGGCAGACATAATTCAGCATTAACCTGGTGGATACAGTTACATCCTTGACTGTGCTAAAGGCATACAGTTTTCATTATGCTTGCAGGCTGCACACCCTGGAGATACCATTAGTTGTGTATATATTTTGTACACACAGAGAAAGGGATAAAAACAACACCCATCTATGCCGGCGAGCAGGGTAGTAGTCATCTTGTCTACCCTTCCTTGATTATATGCGGACTGTGCTGCTTCATCCTCTGTTATACAAACGTGCAGAGCTTTGCACAGTTAGAGCTGTACAGCTGCAGCCACCGAAAAAACACGCAGATGTAAATTATGCAAGTGTTCTACCATAAAACTGCTCTGTACTCTGCTCTTCTAGTGTGTGCGTTTGGGTGTGTGTTTCTAAATGATCAACATGGGAATATATATAAATGATTTCTTTTTAGTGTGTTTCTTCGCCTGCGCATACTACACACCAGGATTTACGATGAGCTCTCTCAGACGCGCAGTTACCTTGGGTGACAGCCCTGTGATACCTATGAGATTATTAGAGTTCTGGACGTAAAAGCGGACGGATGGATGGACTAGAATCTAGGACTGAACTTACCCCCCTGCTGGTGCCGAAATGGCCTAGTGCCAATGGAAAACACCATGTAATTTTATGTGCAGGCTGCATTGTTTTCGCTTTCATTGCTTCCTTTCTCCCCTGCCTTCTTTCTTATTCTCTTTCACTCCTATCTCTAAACGTCACTGTCTTTCTTCCTCTGCCCTTGTGGTCTTGTTTTCCTTTCCTCTTGCCTACTTTTTATTCTTGGCGTGTTGTGACCTCTAGCTGATTGTCTTTTAAGTTTGTTTTTTTATTATTATACTACCAGCCAGAGCTGAGGAGCACACACACACACACACACACACACACACACACACACACACACACACACACACACACACACACACACACACACACACACACACACGCGCGCGCGCATACGCACAGATGGACTGCCTCACATTGTGTGTGTAATTGCCAGTCTCTGCCTTAATTGTGGTTTATTGGTTTTACTGCTACTAGTTCTGTGACATTTGAAAGGTGTGTGTGTGTGTGTGTGTGTGTGTGTGTGTGTGTGTGTGTGTGTGTGTGTGTGTGTGTGTGTGTGTGTGTGTGTGTGTGTGTGTGTGTGTGTGTGTGTGAGTGTGAGTGAGAGTGAGAGAGGCTGTTCTGTTTGAGGTTGTGTGTTGAAGGTCAGTGCAGGGGAACAGGCCACACGCTGTACTCTACAGTGACTGGCTGATCAATACAGTGTCCTAGCTGCTGCCCTACTTCATACTGTGCAGGGGAACACACACACACACACACACACACACACACACACACACACACACACACACACACACACACACACACACACACACACACAAAGGCTACACGCATCCAAGCACAACCAAAAGCTAATGGATTCAGAAGAGATCAGCCACAATAGGTGTGTAATGCAATGTGTTCCGTCTGGTACTATGTGAACCCACTGGTACTGGGAAACCACTGAGAATAACAGCCAAGTTTCTCATTCCCCCTTCTGACATAAAACAAAAAGAATGGATATCAAGAGATATGTTTAGACCCCTCTTCTCAATTGCAAACTAGTTTTCAGACACTTTCAGTTGCAACACAGAGTATTCGGGTGTTGACATTCTCCCGACGTCACTGACGTCCGCGGAAAATTCGTATGGCGTTTTGTGTGAAAGCACCATAAGGTACAGCCTACAGCTGCCTTGGGAATGCAATCAGCCCTGGGTTTATATCTGCCCTTGTAATTTGTGTTCGTGAAAGTGTTGAAATAATGGTTGACACCAAAATCTGATATTTTTCTCAAGAATTTCAATGCAAACAAATGTTCTACTGTCAGCCTGAATTCAGCAGCCCTGAGAATAGACAAAATGATATACTGTTTAAAAACGTGAACATAAAAATGGTCGTAGTCACCAGGTCCGGAAAGTGAAGCTAACGTGGAAGTGCCTGAAACCTGTATTGTCTCGAAAGACCAGCAGAGGGCGACTCCACTGCCTGCAAAAATAACTCTCTATGAGAAAAAGACTGTACTCCTCACTTGATTTATAACGTCAGTAGACATTTTACTAAGGAGTATATGATCTCAATCGCCTAATCTCAAGTCTTCTTCAACACAGCGTGATCATTTTGTAAACTGTGGTCTCATTTAGAGTAAAATAGGCGATAAAACATGAGTTACTTCTGGTTTCAAAAACCAAGATGGCACTGGCCAAAATGCTGAATTCAAAAGCTTCAGTACGGCAGTTCTCAAACCAATGGGTCATCGTGGGTTGCTATGATCTAACCTCGTCTGCATTTGTTTACGTTGATCTGCCACATGATTTATAACAAAAGTACAAAATATCATCATGACAGTCATGACAGTGCCTAATGAGTAAAATATAACTGAAATTCATGTCCGCAATGGGTGACATTGCGACTTTGGAAGTAAAAAAAGTGAAGTTACGGTGAAAAATGGAGGTACGAGGTTACGGAGCTAATTATGGCCGTAATTGAGTATTCTATGGGACAGTGCCTCATTACTCATACTTGTTCTTCGTGGGGTGATGATGATGATGATTCATCCTCCATCCAAATGGGCAGCCACAGTACATGCTGCATGATAATGAAGACGTCATGCTCGGTGCTTCGCTAAGGACCGTTCTGTCATAGGTGAGCTCTGTTCTCCAGGAAATTAAGTCCCGAGGCAGAATGGGACCAGACGTCCCAGACAGACGGCGGGGGTTTCTGTAATTAAATCATCGAGTAAGTTGAAATTCATGTTAGCTCCGTATTAACGATATCTCATTCTTCATCTGTTTTTCTCAATGTGCTGTAGTCCATGTTGCAGTTTTACAGTTTATATTACTGTCTTGAGTTTAGATACGGTGACTTTTAGTCGTGTGGTCGCTGCAGAAGAGCATGTGAGAATGAGACAGGTGGCCATGTGGGTAGAGAGAACACTCACACACTCAGTGTTTTTGAAAAGGCAGCATGCCCACAACACACTGTGCTGTACGTTCTGTCACAGACGTTGAAGTTTCACCAGTCTAAAGCAGCATTTATCTCCCTGGATACCCGAATCTACAAGCAAAAAAATGCCGAAATGTCATTTTGTTTTTCTTGCCGTCTCCCCTGCTACCACTTGGTTCCCCCGGTGCTCGGCGGAGACTGCGGCGCCTTGACCCGGCAACGATGATGTAATGAAATCTATGATGTGATTACTGTCCTCCAAACAAGCAGATGCTCTCCTCCCCGCTGACACAACATTGGATTATGAAACGTTGTTTATCTAGGTTATTAATGGCATGTTTATTTCATCTCGCCTCGTAAATATTTGAGGCGGGCTCACAGCACAGGCAGCGACACAAGAGAGACGGATGTGTAGGCAGAGGGTGAAAGGGGAACAAGCGAGAGAAATCTAGGTCACCTACAGATACCAAGTGGCAGAGTGCAAGGAGGCCACAGAGAGGACGGAGGATTTTAAAAAGACAAAAGGCAGACGAGCTGTCGTATTTACTCCGTTCACTCCAAGTGTAACAGCAGTGAAATGTAGACGTGTAAAGAAAATGTTTTGATAAAACAGCAGTTTTGAAAATTCATGTTCTGGTCGTGACACTTGCACAAACATAACATGTGCAACAGGTTTCCTTTCAAAGGCAAAGGTCAAACTGAAAGAGCCTGATGTTATCGATGTAGATCAGGTGCTGAACTTCGTCCGTTCCCTTCTCTTTTTAATGGTCGCTGTCTTGAATGGTGTATTGACATCGGTTGATTGGCCGTGGCAAACACCGTGGTGAGTGGTGACACTGTGAGACCGATGTGAAGCAGCTGATTCTCCCTTTCTCTCTCTCTCCCTCTCTCGGTGTCCGTCTTTCTCTGATTCCCCCCTCCCATACCCCACTTTGCCCCCACCTTCCTTCAATGAAAGGAGCCATTGTCTCTGGCCTGGACTGAAAAGCCCTCACAGTACTTTTCCTTTGAGGTCTTAAAAACTTTGCCTGCTTAGATGAAAAGCGATTTGCTGCGCTCGGGTATGTACAGTACTTCTCGCGCACGCTCAACCTGCTGCACGCAAATCTGAACGCGCGCAAACCGGCGACACAACAGACACACAAATCACAGCTCACACATGCACCACGGACACGAGCACAGTCGCATAAACCCATGCTGACGCACGAGCATGCATGATGCGCGTGTCCGACGACTCCCCCATGTGCACAGAAAATGTCAGATTCCAGGCCCTCTTATTCCGCTGGCCACCCAGCAAAGCCCCACCTCTCTCTACCTCCACCGCCCTCCTTCTCTTTCCTCCCACTGCAGAACACATTGGCTCCGGACACTGACCACCACTCTGTGTCTGTCAAAAAATTCTCTTGTGTTGCTGGTGGCAGATTAGCCTGTCCTCGATCTCTGCTTCGTCTCCGGATGGGACATGTCAACATGGAGCATGCACCTAAACGTTGCCGGGCTTTTCAGGAGTTTTGAGGTCATGATGTAGCGAGTGGTTCGAGACGAGCTGCTGTCAAACACCAGAGAGCCTGCAGCCGTGGCCCGATCTCAAGAAAGAGCCAAGGCGGCCACTCTGCCCTCCCGAACTTGCACAAGTGTCCCTTGGACAGGTGGACTGCAGATACAAATGGATTTATGCAAGATGGAGGACTGCACCTTTGACAGCT